>NC_090646.1:353147068-353447068 GCF_040937935.1 Hyperolius riggenbachi | reverse complement strand
CGCTCAAGCCAAGCACACATCAGGTGAGAGCACTACTGCAGGGCCCGTAAGGCTAAAGTCTGGCCACTTATGCACACTTGCCTTACATCTGCATCATATACAGCCGCTGTCTCTTTGCCTGAGCATCTGCCTGCTTGTGGCTCATCTGCCTGCCTGCTACCTTGCTTCCTGCTCCGGCCTGCATCATAACTTGTAAGAATACTTATTTCTGGCCATTTGTACCGTGCAGTTGTCTATGCCCTCTGCAGCCCTTATGATCTCTGGTATAGACTGTTTTTGCACTGCTCATGTGGTGAACTCTATCGCTCTGCTGTACTGCACTGCTCACGTGGTGAAACTGTATCGCACGGTTCACGAGGTGGACTGTACTGCACTGCTCATTTGGAGGACTGTACAGCGCTCATTTGGGGGACTGTATTGCACTCGCCTCTACATCTGTGTAACACTGCTGATTGACTGTTACTGCACATGCCCCTTACATCTGTGTCGCACTGCGGATGGACTGTTATTGCACATGCCCCCTACATCTGTGTCGCACTGCTGATGGACTGTTATTGCACATGCCCCTTACATCTGTGTTGCACTGCTGATGGACTGTTATTGCACAGGCTCTTTACATCTGTGGCGCACTGCTGATGGACTGTTACTGCACATGCCTCTTACATCTGTGTCACCCTGCAAATAGACTGTCGCACTAACAATCGCCACAAGGGCTGTCGATCAGGTGTTCGGGCGAGGCTGAAGAGAAGAGGCCTGCGGTCATCCATCCCCGTGGTCCTCTTAGCAAATGTTCGCTCCCTCCCTAACAAGCTGGATGAACTGAGACTCCTCAGCGACAAGAGAGAACTCGGTAACAACACCCCAGTCTTTTGCTTTACCGAAACGTAGCTTCATGACGACATCCCTGAGAGTGCCCTCCAGCTCCCAGGCTTCAGCCTCATCCAAGTAGACCGTGACAGCACCCTCTCTGGGAAAAAGAAAGGGCGCGGCATCTGCTTCTACATTAGCTCCGTCTGGTGCCCAAACACCTCTGTACTGGCCAAGAAATGCACACCAGAACTTGAACTACTCCTCATGAATTGCAGGCCAACCTACTCGCCCAGGGAGTTCTCCTCCTACGTCCTCGAGGGGGTGTATATCCCTCCTGATGCAGAGGTAAATGCTGCCCTGCGTGATCTCAGTGATACCATCATGCAGTGGGAGACGGCCCTCCTGGACTCGATGTTCATTATCTTGGGGGATTTCAACAAGGCCAACCTCCGAAATGAGCTGCCCCACTCCCACCAGCACATCACCTGCCCCACCAGGAATGCCAACACCCTCGACCATTGCTACACGGTCCTGAAAGAGGCATACAAGGAGACACCGTGGGCAGCACTAGGCTCATCTGACCACTGCATCATCCACCTGATACCTACTTACAAAAGGCGCCTGAAAACCTCAAAACCTGTCACCAAATCCTTCAAGGTGTGGTCAAGTGAGGCTAAACTGCAACTTCAGGCCTGTTTTGACTGCACAGACTGGAAGGCTCTGGAATCGCCTAACCTGGACGAGTGGGCGGACAACGTATCCTCGTACATTGGCTTCTGCGAGAACTCCTGCATCCCTACAAAATCTTTCAAACTATATCCAAACGATAAACCGTGGTTCTCGAAAAAACTACGACAACTGCGACGCAGCAAAGAAGCTGCACACAAATCCGGCAACCAGGAGGACTACAAGAGGGCAAGAAACCACCTAAACAGGGAACTGAGGTCCGCAAAGAAGTGCTACGCGGAAAAGCTGGAACAGAACCTCTCCTCAAACGACTCACGAGCTGTATGGAAAGGGCTTAAGGCTGTCACCATCTACAAGCCTCCCCCTCAGCATGCTACACCCAGCCATGAGCTTGCAGAGAGTCTCAGCAACTTCTACTGCAGATTTGAGAACCAGCCAGCACCTGCAGGACTCCCACAGCCGCCTGCACAACCCTCTGACATTGATGCCCTGTGCCCAAACTCGCCCCCACCGTCAGGACTAAATGGTAGGAGAGCCTCTGGCCTGGACGGAGTGTCACCAGCCTGCCTGAAAACTTGCGCTCGTCAGCTTGCTCCCACCCTCTATTCCATCTTCACGAGGTCCCTCCGGGGAGGCAAAGTACCCACGTGCTTCAAGAGGTCCGCCATTATCCCTGTCCCCAAAAAGCAGGGAACCCTTGACCTCAACAACTTCAGGCCCGTGGCACTTACATCCGTGATCATGAAAGCTTTTGAAAGCATGGTGCTCCCCCTCCTTAAGCACTCCACGGAGGGACTGCTAGACCCACACCAGTTTGCGTACAGAGCGAACAGGTCCACTGACGATGCCATTAACATCTGCTTGGAGCTCGTCTATGATCACCTGGACAGACCAGACTCCTACGCCAGGATCCTCCTACTGGACTTCAGCTCAGCATTCAATACCATCAGCCCCAGAATACTGCAAGACAATCTTGCCACGATAGGAGTCCACCCCACCCTACGACTGTGGATCACGGACTTCCTCTCCAACAGGTCCCAGGTTGTTGGGCTGGGCACTATCTCCTCACAACCTAGGATCACCAACGCAGGAGCCCCACAAGGCTGCGTCCTGTCGCCGTTTCTGTTCTCTCTATATACGAATAACTGCAAATCCACGACAGACTCTGTAAAAGTAATCAAATTCGCTGACGACACGACTATTGTCGGTCTCATCACCAATAACGATGAGAAGGAGTACCACCACAAGGTCGAAGGTGTCTGTCACTGGTGCAGAGAGAACGGATTGGTCCTAAACACAGCAAAAACTGTGGAGATGATTGTTGATTTCAGGAGATGCGCCTCCACCCCGCCTCCAATCTGCATCGATGGCAAGGAGGTGTAAAGAGTCCCCAGCGTCCACGTTCTAGGCACAACCATCTCTAATGACCTGAAGTGGAAGGCCAACACTGCCTCCACACAGAGGAAAGCCCAACAGCGACTTTTCTTTCTCCGCCAACTAAAAAAGTTCGGTATGGCTCAAAAACTTCTGACAAACTTCTACTCCGCTACAATAGAATCTGTCCTATGCTCGTCCATCCTGGTTTGGTACGCCAGCTCCTCTGCCAGCGACAGACTCAAACTGCAGAGGGTCATCAGATCAGCGGAGAGGATCATCGGGTGATCCCTTCCCTCACTGGACCTCCTTTACCATTCCAGGCTGTACTCCAGAGCATTAAAGATCACCAGCGATCCCTCACACCCAGGCCATCATCGCTTCTTTAGTCAGCTACCCTCGAGCCGGAGGCTCCGGTTCCGGTCCATCTTCCCCAAGACCTCAAAGCATAAAAACAGTTTCTTTCCTTCGGCTGTCAACCTTCTGAACTCTCTCCACGTAACTGCCCATCCTCACACCACAACACCATGTCTGCACTGAGGCACTCTGCACGTGGATAGACGGCGCCCTAGCTCAAGCTGAATTTTTGTGTTTTTTGTGTTGTAACTATGTTTCTGACTGCTTGACTTGTCCTGTATCTGTATCTATATCCTGTTTCAGTACCCTGTACATGCCAAGACCAATTCCAGGCACGACCCGGTCGTGCTTGGCGATAATAAAGATTCTGATTCTGAAACAAAGGTGAATGAAGGAGGGCTGGTGCACACCAAGAGGGCTTCTGAGCGTTTTTCAAATCGACAGTGATTTGAAAAGCGCTTGGCTAATGTTACCCTATGAGGGTGTTCCCACAGCAGTGTTGTGATTTTTTCAAAATCACAAGTATACTGCATGTAGCATTTTTTTTGAGCGATTCATTCAGAAATCGCTCTGAAAATCGCTTCACAAAATTGCACTCACTAATTGCTAGCAATTGCTATTGTGATTTTGGCATTCACTAGCCCAGAGAGAGGAGGAGTGGAGAGAAATTGATAATAGCCTGAGATGGAGCAGAGAGCTCATCTGTATTGCAGTCTCACATCACACAGAGGCTACTTGCCTGTAATAGGACTTCTGTCCCTGCCGTCTCAAAGCAGCCCTCCTGGAGTCAAAAACTTTTCAACTTGTATAACACCTTATCCACAATTGCAGTCATTATACCATAGGGGGGAGACCAGACAGATTTTTGCCACAGACCTTATGTAGCTGTCTACATGCAGTCTTTACAATAGTGAAAGAGCTGAATTTTTCCCACAGACCCTTCAGGAGGCAAGCTTTTGTATATTTACCAACTTGCCTGCTTCAGAGATTTTAGGGAATTTTTTTTAAAGGTACAGGAGTCTCAGGGGGAATTCCATACATCCATAACCCCCGTCTGAAAATGCCAGTGCTCCAGTACTGTATAACAAGGACATGTTGTGCTTTCAAAGGTGAACAAAAACATCCTAAAATGCTGTGACAGCATTTCCCTGGGTATCAAGGGATATATACATGAATAGAAAATTTGTCAAAGGATGCCTGACAAATATTAGATAACAAATAAACATGTTGCAATATGTATAGTATTAATTACAGGCAGTGGGGAGCTAACCCGACATATCTACAGCGGTACATATTTATCTGCTGGCAGAAATAACTATGGCAGGAATGACTGACACAGAAGGATGTAGATGTTGTGGCAAACTGGGAAAAGCTGAGCTCATGTTCAGAATGTGCAGGTGTCAATCACACAACACCTGCATACTAACAGAGTGAAAATGCTTCCTGCTTCCCTACATTTCCTCCTTGTGGTGAATTGTTGTAAATGCAGCATGAATACTCTGTACCACAGACACCTGCATCAGGTAGGGTACCTGTGGATTACCCAGTTTGCAGGTTGACTTCAGGATGCTGGATATTGTATGTCAGTGGTTTGCTGTTAGTATCAGTAGAAAGTACAGTGGGATGGGTATGTGTAGCTGTAGTGATTACCACAGTAATTTTATGTCCTGGCTGCTGTAAGTACTGTATTCATTTGCTGATTTTCATGCTGCTTTTGTTGGCTGGCTCCTCCATGCTTTGACACTGAGCTTAACACATCTCATTAGAGGTTAAGTATCACTTGATTATGATTCACTTCAAGCTGGAACCCATTTGTTTCTACATACTCCGTTCAACAGAGAGTGACAATAAGCGATTGGTACCGTCTCATTACTGCATGGTTATAATTGAGTAAACAAGAGCCAGAGTATAATCTGGGCATACTCTTTTAGCTTAGGAGGAAAAGAAACAAGTGAATACTTATAGAAGGAGAATAGACATTTGGTAGTGCTTTTGGGAATGGGAGAGCGGCAGTTAATGAAGCACATCCACACGCTCTTAAAGGGGCACTACAGCGAAAAACTGTAAAATTTAAAATATGTGTAAACATATATAAATAAGAAGTACATGTCTCCCAGAGTAAAATGAGCCATAAATGACTTTTCTCCTATGTTGCTGTCACTTACAGTAGGTAGTAGGAATCTGACAGAAGTGACAGGTTTTGGACTAGTCCATCTCTTTATAGGGGATTCTCAGGGATATATTTATTTTCAAAAGCACGTAGTGAATGGCAGTTGCTCTGTCCAACTGCCAAAAAACTGTGTAGTGAGCAGGGAAGCTGGCCAGCATCATTGTTTAAATCCATTTTAGGGAATATCTTTATAAAGAATAAAAGCCTTGCTGAGAATCCCCTATGAAGAGATGGACTAGTCTAAAACCTGACACTTTTGTCAGGTTTCTACTGCCTACTGTGACAGCATTATAAGAGAAAAGTAATTTATGGCTCATTTTACTCTGGAAAAAATGTACTTCTTATTTGTATATGTTTGCACATATTTTAAATTTTACAGTTTTTCGCTGCAGTGCCCCTTTAATGGTGGATTCAATCACTCTGACCACGTTTGCTAGAAATCAATGCCGTCGGTGGCCCAATTGATCGTCTGCACGATTTTTTTGGCTGATCTCACTGGATGGAAGGTATCGATCAGTGGCAGGTCAGGAGGGGTGGCAGATCCACGGCCCATACTGTTGCACTGCATCGAACAGTAGAACACCGTGGTTAGATAGATTTTTTATTTATTTCATGCTGAAATATTTTAGAAATATGTCTAGTGTGTGGCAGTAATAGATCCCTTTCCAATTAGATTTGATCCGATAGGGATCTATCTGATGGACAAATCTGGTGGCCATCTACAAGTGTATAGCCACTCTTATTCATATGTATTTGTAATTGAAATGCTAGAGCAAGATGGTAGTTTAGTAACTTGTGTAGAAAAGAACACATAAGTTTGAAGTTGCACAATTTTTAGTAGTACCGTACTTTGGTGGATCAACCACAAAACGGTGTTTTTCATAAGTGTGTGGATGAAGGAGATACAGAGATTCTCTACTGGAAAGTTCGAGGAATGTAGACATTAAACAGCAGTTGCTGAGTTACTTCTTGGTAATTGAACATGGTGAGTCATGAGTCTGCTAGTTCCATGCATGCTCATTAGTGCTTTGTTAATTTAGACAATTAATCGACTATCTGTTGAAAAAAAAATCACCAACAGGTAAAATTGAGGGCAGCAAATTGTTTCTAGTGAGTGAGTGACTGCATGCCAGTTGTCATTTTGTAGATGTAATATTTCTTTGGCTGTACTGTAGCTGCTACACAGGCATTCCTCCTTTCCTTTTAATATGACAAGATGGGCTCACATTAAAATTCACAGGACCAGCAACAAGGGGCATTATCATCAGCCATAACACCAATATTAATGGGACAATGGTTCCAGCCAAACAATGTATTCTTCAGGAGTACTTGAGGTTAAAAGGACAGAGCCTGTCAATGACAGCATCTGTGTGAATGAGGATGGATGGGGAGGGCCGCAGGGGTTAAACACATACCTGTTCTGATGTCTTCAGGGCACAGGAGTGTCCCTGCCCCTTCTTAAAAGTGCGCCTTGTTTCTGAATACTGCCAAAGCTCATCGGATACCTCCACTTGTGGCTGGCTCCCAGCTTGGCAGCCACCAATCAAGTACCGGTACTCTTTGAAGGAAACAAAAGGAATAAATTGTATCTATTCTCCTACTCCTAAAAATTACTTCTTCTTTTTTTTTTCTTTTTTTTTTATCTTTTTTTTTTTTTTTTTTTTAAGAATCCTGCAGTTTTATTTTTTGTGTATCAGCTAAGAAAGTGATATTTAATGTTGTATTGTCTCATATGTTGACACAGTGGTTTTGTGTCCCAGAAGCTAAAATATATTAACTGTTGGCCTTTTTGTATTTATCTCTCAGAAGCTGTTTCCAGTAAGTTAAAGTGAACCTCCAGACTAAAAATCGACTTGGCAGCACTGAAAAGGCTTGGTGTTTCTCTTATACAAACCTCGTTTTTAGCTGCACAGAAGAAAACTGCCCGGGCATATTTCCCCTGATGCTGTGCAAAGCATGATGGGATTTCTGTTCTCGTTCGGCTGTTTTGGTGCAATTTTTTCTTTTACATTTTGAATTTGACATTTGAAGCCTAGCGTGTGCAGCTGGGAGGGGTGATCAGGACATCGGACAGTTGGAACTGTCTCATGCTCCCTGTCACCTCCTTTCAACCAAAAAGATGGCAGCCCCCATGAATCACAAACATTTGCCTGTTCTTTTAAAACAGGGTGGGTAAAAAAATATATTACCTATCTATTCTAATTAACATAACTAATGTAACTTAATGACAGTATGTTTGTTTATGCTGAAGTTCCCCTTTAAGAGCTTTATGGCTTTAATGCCTTATTAGTGATGGTTATGCTATACGTCATTTGTATACCTAAATGTTAACTCTTTAAGGCAGAAAAAAATAAGAAAGGAACATAGCCTTGTTATTTGTATGCTTAGAACTATACATACATGTGTCCATCTCATCATGTCGCATTTCACCGCCAGTATCCTTTAATCATTGGTGGAGTTTCTCCCCTTTTGGAATTTGCTAAACATTTTTTTCCCCATGTTACATTTGTCATTGCAGTTACTATGTCTACCAATTCCGTATTGTATTCCAATATCTATGTTTTGTGTATACCACTGTCTGTATTATTTTGTACCCCATGCTGGTTTCTTACTTTATACAGTGCCACAGAATATGCTGGCACTTTTATAAATCAATATAGTTTCATATCACTATTTGTTGTATCGTTATTTCCATACTAGAGTATACAAATATTTAAAAACTACTAGCCGACCGCGTCACACCACTGGGCGTGACCGCGATGGCAGCCCCAGGACTGCCTATCGCCTATACAGAAAGCTCTGCTGGTGGGCAGAAAAGGGGGGGATCCCTTGTGTGCTGAGTTGTACGGCCTATTTTGTAAAAAATGGCCTGGTCACTAGGGGGGTTTAAGCCCGTTGTCCTTAAGTGGTTAACTCATACAGTTGTGTGATTACTTAAAGGGAACCTAAACTGAGAGGGATATGGATGTTTCTTTTTAAACAATATCAGTTGCCTGGCAGTCCTGCTGAGCTCTTTGGCTGCAGCAGTGGCTGAATCACACACCTGAAGCAAGCATGCAGCTAATCCAGTCTGACTTCAGTCAGAGCACCTGATCTGCATGCTTGTTCAGGAACTGTGGCTGAAAGTACTAGAGACACAGGATCAGCAGGAGAGTCAGGCAACTGGTATTATTGTAAAAGGAAAAATCCATATCCTTCTCAGTTTAGGTTCCCTTTAATGTCAAAATATCTGAACACACTGTTTCTGTTTAAAACATGTTTATTTTCAAGTTTAGCCTTTTTATTATCCTTATAATGTACATTTTAGAGAGAAAATACTTGGATATTTTGTATGCAGTGCAAAATAAGACTGCAGCATGCAAGGTCAGAACCAAGTAGTCAGAACAGCACAAATAGTACAAATGTAACAGGAACAGATTGCCAAGAAACCAGCAGTGCACACAGTGATAGATAAATCTCACATGAGCCTTTATATAGGAAGCTCACAAGTGTGCTGCAAGAAAATGAGTTCCACAATTTACTAAGGGGCACCTGCTGGTTTGGAAGTGAAAACTTTATAATGATTTGAGTCTATAATACCCCCCACAAGTGAAACAGGAATTTGCAGGTCCCTTTAAAGTCTGCAGAGTACAACCAGATGCTGAAAAGATGTAGGTTTACATTAACCACTTGATGACCCACCCTTTACCCCCCCTTAAGGACCAGCGCTGTTTTTAGTGATCTGTGCTGGGTGGGCTCTACAGCCCCCAGCACAGATCAGGGTGCAGGCAGAGAGATCAGATCGCCCCCCTTTTTTCCCCACTATGGGGATGATGTGCAGGGGGGGTCTGATCTCTTCTGCCTGCGTGTGGCTGGCGGGGGGGCACCTCAAAGTCCCCCTCCGCGGCGAAATTCCCCCCTCCCTCTCCTACCTGCTGCCCCCCCGGTGATCGAGGCTGCACAGGACGCTATCCGTCCTGTGCAGCCAGTGACAGGACGTCCCCTGTCACATGGCGGCGATCCCCGGCCGCTGATTGGCCGGGGATCGCCGATCTGCCTTACGGCGCTGCTGCGCAGCAGCGCCGTACAAATGTAAACAAAGCGGATTATTTCCGCTTGTGTTTACATTTAGCCTGCGAGCCGCCATCGGCGGCCCGCAGGCTATTCACGGAGCCCCCCGCCGTGAATTGACAGGAAGCAGCCGCTCGCCCGAGCGGCTTCTTCCTGATTAATCAGCCTGCAGCTGGCGACGCAGTACTGCGTCGCTGGTCCTGCAGCTGCCACTTTGCCGACGCGCGGTATGAGTGCGCGGTCGGCAAGTGGTTAAGGTAAGTCCACAGTAATAAGAGTCCATGATACCACCCACAGGTGAAACCTGGAACTGTAGGGTGTCTCAAGGTTTAAAGAGGGCCACCTGTTAGTGGACAATGGAAGTTCATTTTAGCTCAGGCAACATACTGCCACTAGCAGTTGAAAAAGAGCATAGCAAGATTCCTGAAATAAATACCATCCTAAAATGTTGATCATATGACAAGAAGAATATGATTACCGGAAACAGTTTCTGGGGTAGATTGCTTTGATTGCAACACCCCCGCTGTTCAGACTGTAACGCCCCATTTACACTTAGGGCCGGTTTCCACTACTAAATGATGCAAATGTGGCTACCTAGCCGCATCGCATCACTTCCGCCGCCGGCTGCATCACTTCCGCATCTCCCGATGCGGAAGTCAAGGGGAGATGGGACGCGGCTGTGGGCGGATGCGGCCGTGCGAGAATCTGCAGCATGCTGCAGATTCACGGATCGCTCCGCACAACATGCACGCAGTGGAAGCTCTTCCATTGCTGTGCATGTGTTTCAGGACACCTGCGGTGCGATGCGGCTATGTAGCCGCATCGCACCGCTCCTAGTGGAAACGAGCCCTTAATCAGTTGCTCTCAGTTATAACTGAAACAACTGATTTTCAAAGTGATGCCCATGTTTTTCTATGGCACAGTTCAAACTTAACATGTTTTAACTGAAATCTTTTTCACAATGCACTGCTATGGAGAAGAAGAAAAAACACGTACCAACTGATTAAGTGTAAATGGGGCATAAGGCTGCAGGCAAAGACTGAGAAGACTGCAGCCTATGGCACCACAGATAGTCTGTTGTGCGTGAAGTGGCTAGGGTCTGGGCTCCTGATCAGATATTTAAAACTCATTTACTCAATATTAAGTAATTAAGGGGCTTCTACGCAGATGAAAACAAGCTCTGCAACTGAGACCTAGAAAGATATTTGTGCCTGGACTGGGACTTTAAGTCCTGTCATTTCCAAGGCTGGACGTGGAATGCAATTCTCCATGGGTTCTCAAACCTTTCTCTCATGGGCCCTTATTCATTTCACCTCTTCTCCTGGGAAATAATGTTTCATCTTCTGTTTAAAATCGCTTTTCAGCATGCTGAAATTCAAAAAAGTGACAAAAAACTAGGTGAAAAGAAGTAGAAAAAATATTCCGAGTATTCTCTTGCTTGCTGGTGGCTTATTATGCATTTTATTGATATGGTGTGAAAATATCACCTTAGGAGAAAAGGTGATTTGAACATGAGCCATGGATAGCGTTACATTTTCAGTATCTTGTGCTACAGTAGTTCTTCTGTGGCATCAAACCAAATGGGATAGCTTTCTCTCCCCATTCACATCAGTGAGCCTTGGGTGTTCATGACTTTTTCATTGGTTCACCACTTGTCCTCATTTGGACCAGATTTGGTAGATGTCAGGAATACAGCATAATAGGAACACTCCTCAAGACCTGTCATTTTGAAGGTGCTGATGTAGTTTTTTAGTTACTGACTTGAGCATGTTCATTGCTTTGACGACGTATACCCCCAAAAAGGTTGTGATATTTTTTTTTATAGTCTACTGGAGACTCTGTCAGGAGTCATCAAATTCCCAATGGGTGCTTGTTTTATTATCAGAGATGGGCTCTTCTCCTTTTTGGAGAGGTAATCTAAATGGGAGGCCTCTCCTACCTCTTTAGTTCTCCGGTAACCTGTGGCAAGCTGTGTAGGGTTTTGTAGAAGGCCTGGAATGTGTGTGCTATGGATTCACATTTATAGTGCTTTTGGAATATCAGGACATTAGTAATTTGCCATCTGCTGATTTCTCAAAGCCCTCACCAACATTCTCCCACAGTTCTATCCATACTTGTAATAGGATCTATGACATCTTTGAGCTATGCATTTAGCCTTATGAAAAAGGAGAGTTTTAAGTTTCTTTCTTTCTTGTTTCAGGGAGTTTGGGTAATCAACAACTACTGTGACTTTGTGTTGTAATTCAAGTTACACTACTTTAGTAAGAATGCCGCTTGCATCAGCTTCCATTTCCTTTTTCACTATACTTGCTTTGCATATGAGGAGTCCTCTAATGATACATTCGTGTGCCTCCCAAACTGTTCTGGAATTGTTTGTCCAGAATGTTTGGACGCTTGACGTTAAGGGATGTCAGCTTTATGTATGTTAGCTAAGGGTACCCCTGAATGAACTATAAAATGTGCTTGGCCCACCCCATGTAGGAGGGGAAGGGGTGTCAGGGACAACACAACAATAAGAAAAGTTTAAACTGTACTGTACAATACAATAACATTTGTAAAGCTCTTTTCTCCCATAGGACTCAAAGCGCATAGTTGTGTCTCAGATCAATACAAGGTTGCAGGCTGTGTTACAGAGGAAATAGACAGGTGTTCATAAATGTTAGACTGAAGAGGTGGGTTTTCAGTTTGGACTTAAATGCTTCCAGGGATGGTGCTATCCTGATTGCGTGTGGCAGGGAGTTCCAAAGTCTAGGGGCAGCATGACAGAAAGCTCTGTCTCCAAAGGTATTGAGGTGGACTTTGGGGGTGACCAAGGTGTTACATCCTTTTGATCTAAGATTGTGGGGGGTGTGATGCAGTTGCAGCAAGTCCTTCAGGTATCCAGGGCCCAGATTGTGCAAGGATTTGAATGTCAGTAAGCCAATCTTAAACAAAAGCCTCCATTTTATCGGTAGCCAGTGGAGTGAACACAGGGTTGGTGTTATGTGGCAATGGCGGGGTTGGCTCGTTAATAGCCTTGCGGCGGCATTCTGTACTAATTGCAGGCGGCGTAGGTCTCTCTTTCATGGCCTGCATAGAGAACATTGCAGTAGTCCAACCTTGATGTGATGAAGGCATGAACTAGGGTTGGAAGATCCTCTGAAGGAATGAGGGGTTTAATTCTTGCAATATTCCTTAGGTGAAAGAAGGAACGTTTCACAACTGCTGAGATGATTCCTGAAGCTTAATTTCCCATCAATCAGTACTCCCAGGCTGCGCACACAGTCTGAGGTGTTCAGGTCTGAGCTCCCTATCCTTAGCGGTGTTGGTTGAGACTTGGACTGCTTTGCTGTCGAGCCCTGACCTTCGATAACAAGAACCTCCGTTATTTCAGCATTAAAGCGGACCCAAACCAAACCTTTTTTTAATTCAAAATATTTAGATGCACCACTCTGACACATACAAAGATAAATAAACACTCCTTCAAGCCTATGAACATTTCAGTGCATGCTTTTCATTCTTCTCTTTTCATAGCTAGGGTTATACAGGTGGCAGCCATTAGCAATTCCTCCTTTGCTGGACACCTCCTACTCCACCAGTCTGACGGATTCTGTCCAGGCAATATGAAAGGAAGGGAGGGGTTCCTCCAATAAATGTAAAATATTTTATATTTGTCATCATGCAGCTGAAAAAAAGGCTGCTATTTATTATAATTTGGAAAATATATTTTATTTCCGAAATTATGGAGTAGGGTTTGTGAAGCCAGGTTTGAATGACAAATATAGCTGGGTGTCATCATTGTAGCAATGATATGTCAGGCCATGGTTTTGTATGATTTCTCCAAGTGGCAGCATGTATATGGTGAAAAGTAAAGAGGATAATATCGCGCCCTGGGGTACACCATATCTTAGTGGTACAGGGTTGGAGAGGAAGGGCCCTAGGGCTACCCTTTGTGTTCTGCCAGCCAGGAAGGAGTTGAACCAGTAAGCTACAAAGAGATAAAGATGAGAACAATACTTCAAGTGAGAATATATGACCAGTTCTCTAATATGGCGACCACTAGCCTTGGGGAAAGAGAACCAAGATGACTTCAGGTTCCTTTTAAATTGAGGATGTAGGCTTGCGGCATGGAAGAAGTTGAAGCCAGAACTTCAGAACAGTGTTGCTTTCACATCCAGGTGAATGAACATGCCACCTAGGAAAGGGTCTGTTAGACCTATTTCCAGAGCAAATCACACATCCATTCATGAATGGTCAGCATGCTGGCAGAGCAAGTTTTGCATTATTTGGGTATTACTACTCCATACTTATTTTCACTACAGAGACACAGTGTATCAATAATAAGTTAATCAGAACCCAAAGAGCAAGAATGGAATTGTAGCACAGTCGCATGGTGGAGTGCTAAATAGCCAGATAGTTCTTGTAAGTCAGATTTTTAAATAAACCTTTTACACACTTCCTGAAATTACTGAGGCCCCTTTCACACTGGGACGTTTTCATTGTGTGGCATTACTCTTTTTTTTTTTTTTTTTTTTTACTGCAGGGTAACGTTAAAGCAATGAAAACCTATGGGGCATTTTATACTTACCATGGTGTGATGCAATGCACCAGAAGCGTCCAATCTGAGGCAAAAGCATCATTGCGTTACTGCTCGACATCTGTGGCAACGCGCAGCAACCGGAATTCATGTAAGTCAATAGAGCCGCAGATATTTTTAACTCATTCGCATTCACGCATGCGCAAAAGCGTATTTTGTAAATACACTTCCATGCGCTTTGTACTTCTGCCACAGGGTACTGAGCGCTAGATAGCCTCACTTATTGTTTGGCTTGCAGCCAAGAGTGAGATTACAGCGCAATATAAAACTTTTATACATACCTGGGGATTCCTCCAGCCCCTCCGCAACAATCATTCCCACGTCATCCTCCTCCATCTCCTGGTTTGCCCGGTAAAAGCCCTGTCGGCTTGGACAGTCGTCGCAGGTGCAGTCTGTCCCCGCACCCCTGTCCAGCTCCTGTGACTGGGAGTACTACTGCGCAGGCCGCTCCTGGCGACAGGAGCGAGTCCTGGCCGTGCATGCGCAGTATGCCCTGACTGGCCAAGCTAACGGAGCTTCTATCAGGCAAACCGAGGGCGGAGGAGGATGGCGTGTGAGTGATTGGTGTGGAGGGGGCTGGAGGAAGCTCCAGGTATGTATAAAACTTTTATACCCTTACATCTCAGGTTCACTTAAATATATACAGGTATATATATATATTTTTTAATAGCAAATCTTCTTATTCCACATTCTCATCACATATCACTTCAAAATAACTAGATTCTTCTTAGCAGTGATGCTGTTTTTCATGAAATTGGCAAGCATGTATGGTGTAATTTCTTATCATCTGACTTTGGCTCTGGAGATATCTTTGAAGGTTCTCAGCAAAACACAAGGTTGCTAGACTAGGTTCTTGTGCTGTCCCTGAAAACAAATAGCCTCCATGGTGTGTCCATGAGACTGGAACGTACTGAGAGAAAACATCTTCAAAACAACTTCAGTTTGATAACTGCAAGGACAGCTTAGCTTCACAACAAACAAAAGTTTTGTTTGAAAAAAAAACAAACACTAATGAGCTAATGCAATTTTAAAGAGACTATTTTTTTTTTTAAATTATTGTTATGATTCATTTCCCTGGTGCTTTAAAACCCCCCTCAAACAATTCACATAACTAACTAACCCTCATAGGGTCTCACAATCTAATGTCCCTAGCTACACAGCTAGTGGAAGCCAGTTAACTTTATATTTTTGGGATGTCGGAGGAGGAAACCATCCCAAACATGGGAGGAACATAGAAACATGGGAATATAGTGTTGCAAGACAAGAGTGCCAACCACTTATGATGCATGCAAGCAGTGGTGCATGCTTTTCTGTGCGCAGCGCAGTGTTGCCTCATTCAGTCTACTTGAATGGGGTCAGCACTGTAACAGAGAGAAACACAGTAAAAGTCTTGTAAAATGCATGATCTCCGGCATTGCAGACTGACATGACAGTGTGCTCAGGTACTTAGTGACTTAGTCCCTTTAGTGACAGACTTTTATAGTAACAAAGCCCCCTTCAGTGACAGTTAGTGACACAGTTTAGTGACACAGTCATTAGGGACACAGAGTCCCTTTCGTGACAGACCCTTTTTGTGACATAGAAACTCCTTAGTAACAGAACCCTTTATTAACCTTAGACCTCCTTTGGTGACACAGCCATCCATGGTGACTAACCTTTTGTCGCTCAGACCCTTTAGTGACATAGTCTCCCCACCCATACTGACAGACCCCCTTTAGTGGCAACATGTGCATTAGTGACATAAACCCTCTGAATCACACAAACACCTCTTGGTTATTATTATTTATTGCATTTATAAAGCACCAACATATTACGCAGCACTGGACAATAAATAGGGATACATACAAGGTAAACAAGGTTGTTCGATCTGACATGATTAGCTGCATGCATGTTTCTGGTGCTGTTCAGGCACTACTGTAGCCAAATGGATCAGCATGGCTGCCAGGCAACTGGTATTAATTAAAAGGAAATAAATATGGCAGCCTCCATATTCTTCTCACTACAGTTGTCCTTTAACTACTTGAGGACCCTGGGCTTACACCCTCCTAGTGACCAGGCTTTTTTTTACAATTAAGGCTACTGCAGCTTTAACCCCCTTGGCGGTATGAAACATTCCGCCAGGGGGCAGCGCAGCAGTTTTTTTTTTTTTTTTTTTTTTAAATCATGTAGCGAGCCCAGGGCTCGCTACATGATAGCCGCTGCTCAGTGGCATCCCCCCGCCCGCTTCGATCGCCTTCGGCGATCTCCGATCAAGAAATCCCGTTCAAAGAACGGGATTTCCTGGAGGGCTTCCCCCGTCGCCATGGCGACGGGGCGGGATGACGTCAGCGACGTCGGGACGTCATTGGGACTCCAGATCCACCCCTCGGCGCTGATTGGCCAGGCAGCGGACGGGGTCTGGGGGGGGGGAGGGCCGCGCACCGCAACGAATAGCGTCGATCGGGCGCGCGGCGGCGGCGGCGATTGGGGTGCTGGCGCAGCTAGCAAAGTGCTAGCTGCGTCCAGCAAAAAAAAAATTATTTAAATCGGCCCAGCAGGGCCTGAGCGGCACCCTCCGGCAGCTTACCCCGTGTCACACACGGGGTTACCGCTAAGGAGGTTAAGGCCTCGCTGCAGGGCTGTACAACTCGGCACACAAGTGATACCCTCCCTTTTCTGCCCACCAACAGAGCTGTTGGTTAGCTGTGATCCCTGCTGGGTTGTTTATTTATTTTTATATAAATATATACATTTTTTTAAATAAAAATGCCTATTTATATTTTAAAATCCCCGCCCTCCTTTCCCCGCCTGCCAATCAGTGTGATTGGCTGTCACAGGCTTTAGCCTCCAGAAGAGACAGCCGTGTCACACGGCTGTCCCCAGTACAGCGCTGCCATAGATCGCAGTGCTGTACGGTGTCATGCAAACGGATCCCCAGCAAAACACGCCACCAGGACTGCACGCCAATTGGCGTTAGGTGGTCCTGGGGCTGCCGCCGCGCTCACGCCAGTTGGCGTGAGGCGGACGTTTAGTAGTTAAGGCCCAGGGAGGAGACTACTTTGCCGATGGAGGAGGTGTAAATTGAGAACAGTAGGGGGCCCAGAACAGAGCTCTGGGGGACTCTGACCGAGAGGGGGGGTGGGAGTTGAGAAGGAACCAATAAAAGAGGTTGTTGAGAGGCGATCAGAGAGGTATAAAGAGATTCAGGCTAGGACTGTAGGGATTGAAGGAGGAGTGGATGATTTTACTATATCAAATGCTGAGGCGAGGTCGAGGAGTAGCAGGATGGAGTAGTTGCCTTCTGCTTTGTCCAGGGTAAGGTCATTTACTACCTTGGCAAGAGTTGTTTCAGTTGAGTGGGCAGGACGGAATCCAGATTGTAGGGGGTCGAGTAGGGAGTTGGTGCTGAGGTAGTGGGCCTGGTCTGTGGACCAGGCGTTTGGGGAGCTTTCATGCAAAAGGGAAGAGGGAGATTAGGTGGTAGTTGGAGGGTAGGGAGGGGTCAAGAGAGTTTTTTCAGCAGTGAAAAAATCCCGTTAGTGATACAGCCAACTTTAGCAACTGACCCATTTAACCACTTGAGGACCTAGGGCTTTCTACCCCTTAAGGACCGGCCACTTTTTTTCCATTCAGACCACTGCAGCTTTCACGGTTTATTGCTCGCTCATACAACCTACCACCTAAATGAATTTTGGCTCCTTTTCTTGTCACTAATAAAGCTTTCTTTTGCTGCTATTTGATTGCTCCTGCGATTTTTACTTTTTATTATATTCATCAAAAAAGACATGAATTTTGGCAAAAAAATGATTTTTTTAACTTTCTGTGCTGACATTTTTCAAATAAAGTAAAATTTCTGTATACATGCAGCGCGAAAAATGTGGACAAACATGTTTTTGATAAAAAAAAACCCATTCAGTGTATATTTATTGGTTTGGGTAAAAGTTATAGCGTTTACAAACTCTGGTGCAAAAAGTGAATTTTCCCATTTTCAAGCATCTCTGACTTTTCTGACCCCCTGTCATGTTTCATGAGGGGCTAGAATTCCAGGATAGTATAAATACCCCCCAAATGACCCCATTTTGGAAAGAAAACATCCCAAAGTATTCACTGAGAGGCATAGTGAGTTCATAGAAGATATTATTTTTTGTCACAAGTAAGCGGAAAATGACACTTTGTGAGAAAAAAAAAAAAAAAAAAAAGTTTCCATTTCTTCTAACTTGCGACATAAAAAAATGAAATCTGCCACGGACTCACCATGCCCCTCTCTGAATACCTTGAAGGGTCTACTTTCCAAAATGGGGTCATTTGTGGGGTGTGTTTACTGTCCTGACATTTTGGGGGGTGCTAAATTGTAAGCACCTCTGTAAAGCCTAAAGGTGCTCATTGGACTTTGGACCCCTTAGCGCAGTTAGGCTGCAAAAAAGTGCCACACATGTGGTATTGCCGTACTCAGGAGAAGTAGTATAATGTGTTTTGGGGTGTATTTTTACACATACCCATGCTGGGTGGGAGAAATATCTCTGTAAATGACAATTTGTTAATTTTTTTTACACACAATTGTCCATTTACAGAGATCTTTCTCCCACTCAGCATGGGTATGTGTAAAAATACACCACAAAACACATTATACTACTTCTCCTGAGTACGGCGATACCACATGTGTGGCACTTTTTTGCACCCTAACTGCGCTAAAGGGTCCAAAGTCCAATGAGTACCTTTAGGATTTCACAGGTCATTTTGAGAAATTTCGTTTCAAGACTACTCCTCACGGTTTAGGGCCCCTAAAATGCCAGGGCAGTATAGGAACCCCACAAATGACCCTATTTTAGAAAGAAGACACCCCAAGGTATTCCGTTAGGAGTATGGTGAGTTCATAGAAGATTTAATTTTTTGTCAAAAGTTAGCGGAAAATGACACTTTGTGAAAAAACACAATTAAAATCAATTTCCGCTAACTTGTGACAAAAAATAAAATCTTCTATGAACTCGCCA
The DNA here is from genome assembly GCF_040937935.1 of Hyperolius riggenbachi. NCBI lineage: Eukaryota > Metazoa > Chordata > Amphibia > Anura > Hyperoliidae > Hyperolius > Hyperolius riggenbachi. Next base: position 353,428,074 of record NC_090646.1, on the reverse strand, counting down.
TACTACTAACGGAATACCTTGGGGTGTCTTCTTTCTAAAATGGGGTCATTTGTGGGGTTCCTATACTGCCCTGGCATTTTAGGGGCCCTAAACCGTAAGGAGTAGTCTTGAAACGAAATTTCTCAAAAATGACCTGTGAAATCCTAAAGGTACTCATTGGACTTTGGGCCCTTTAGCGCAGTTAGGGTGCAAAAAAGTGCCACACATGTGGTATCGCCATACTCGGGAGAAGTAGTACAATGTGTTTTGGGGTGTATTTTTACACATACCCATGCTGGGTGGGAGAAATACCTCTGTAAATGGACAATTGTGTGTAAAAAAAATCAAAAGATTGTCATTTACAGAGGTATTTCTCCCACCCAGCATGGGTATGTGTAAAAATACACCCCAAAACACATTATACTACTTCTCCCGAGTACGGCGATACCACATGTGTGGCACTTTTTTTGCACCCTAACTGCACTAAGGGGCCCAAAGTCCAATGAGTACCTTTAGGATTTCACAGGTCATTTTTGTTTCAAGACTACTCCTCGCGGTTTAGGGCCCCTAAAATGCCAGGGCAGTATAGGAACCCCACTAATGACCCCATTTTAGAAGGAAGACACCCCAAGGTATTCCGTTAGGAGTATGGTGAGTTCATAGAAGTTTTTATTTTTTTGTCACAAGTTAGTGGAAATTGATTTTAATAGTTTTTTTTTCACAAAGTGTCATTTTCCGCTAACTTGTGACAAAAAATAAAATCTTCTATGAACTCACCATACTCCGTACGGAATACCTTTGGGTGTCTTCTTTCTAGAATGGGGTCATTTGTGGGGTTCCTATACTGCCCTGGCATTTTAGGGGCCCTAAACCGTGAGGAGTAGTCTTGAAACCATATGTCGCAAAATGACCTGTGAAATCCTAAAGGTACTCATTGGACTTTGGGCCCCTTAGCGTACTTAGGGTGTAAAAAAGTGCCACACATGTGGTACCGCCGTACTCAGGAGAAGTAGTATAATGCGTTTTGGGGTGTATTTATACACATACCCATGCTAAGTGGGAGAAATATCTCTGTAAATGACAATTGTTTGGTTTTTTTTACACACAATTGTCCATTTACATAGAAATTTCTCCCACCCAGCATGGGTATGTGTAAAATTACACCCCAAAACACATTATACTACTTTTCCTGAGTACGGCGGTACCACACGTGTGACACTTTTTTGCAGCCTAGGTGCGCTAAGGGGCCCAACGTCCTATTCACAGGTCATTTTGAGGCATTTGTTTTCTAGACTACTCCTCGCGGTTTAGGGCCCCTAAAATGCCAGGGCAGTATAGGAACCCCACAAGTGACCCCATTTTAGAAAGAAGACACCCCAAGGTATTCTGTTAGGTGTATGACGAGTTCATAGAAGATTTTATTTTTTTGTCAAAAGTTAGCGGAAAGTGACACTTTGTGGAAAAAAACCAATAAAAATCAATTTCCGCTAACTTTTGACAAAAAATAAAATCTTCTATGAACTCGTCATACACCTAACAGAATACCTTGGGATGTCTTTTTTTCTAAAATGGGGACACTTGTGGGGTTCCTATACCGCCCTGGCATTTTACGGGCCCAAAACCGTGAGTAGTCTGGAAACCAAATGTCTCAAAATGACTGTTCAGGGGTATAAGCATCTGCAAATTTTGATGACAGGTGGTCTATGAGGGGGCGAATTTTGTGGAACCGGTCATAAGCAGGGTGGCCTTTTAGATGACAGGTTGTATTGGGCCTGATCTGATGGATAGGAGTGCTAGGGGGGTGACAGGAGGTGATTGATGGGTGTCTCAGGGGGTGGTTAGAGGGGAAAATAGATGCAATCAATGCACTGGGGAGGTGATCGGAAGGGGGTCTGAGGGGGATCTGAGGGTTTGGCCGAGTGATCAGGAGCCCACACGGGGCAAATTAGGGCCTGATCTGATGGGTAGGTGTGCTAGGGGGTGACAGGAGGTGATTGATGGGTGTCTCAAGGTGTGATTAGAGGGGGGAATAGATGCAAGCAATGCACTGGCGAGGTGATCAGGGCTGGGGTCTGAGGGCATTCTGAGGGTGTGGGCGGGTGATTGAGTGCCCTAGGGGCAGATAGGGGTCTAATCTGATAGGTAGCAGTGACAGGGGGTGATTGATGGGTAATTAGTGGGTGTTTAGGGTAGAGAACAGATGTAAACACTGCACTTGGGAGGTGATCGGACGTCGGATCTGCGAGCAATCTATTGGTGTGGGTGGGTGATCAGATTGCCCGCAAGGGGCAGGTTAGGGGCTGATTGATGGGTGGCAGTGACAGCGGGTGATTGATGGGTGGCAGTGACAGGGGGTGATTGATGGGTGGCAGTGACAGGGGGTGATTGATGGGTGATTGATAGGTGATTGACAGGTGATTGACAGGTAATCAGTGGGTTATTACAGGGGAGAACAGATGTAAATATTGCACTGGCGAATTGATAAGGGGGGGTCTGAGGGTAATCTGAGCGTGTAGGCGGGTGATTGGGTGCCCGCAAGGGGCAGATTAGGGTCTGATCTGATGGGTAACAGTGACAGGTGGTGATAGGGGGTGATTGATGGGTGATTGATGGGTAATTAGTGGGTGTTTAGAGGAGAGTAAACGCTGCGCTTGGGTGGTGATCTGATGTCGGATCTGCGGGCGATCTATTGGTGTGGGTGGGTAATCAGATTGCCCGCAAGGGGCAGGTTAGGGGCTGATTGTTGGGTGGCAGTGACAGGGGGTGACAGGGGGTGATTGATGGGTGATAGGTGATTGGCAGGTGATTGACAGGTGATCAGTGGGTTATTACAGGGAAGGATAGATGTAAATAATGCCCTGGCGAATTGATAAGGGGGGGGTCTGAGGGTAATCTGAGCGTGTAGGCGGGTGATTGGGTGCCCGCAAGGGGCAGATTAGGGTCTGATCTGATAGGTAACAGTGATAGGGGGTGATTGATGGGTGATTGATGGGTAATTAGTGGGTGTTTAGAGAAGATAACAGATGTAAACAATACATTTGGGAGGTAATCTGACGGCGGGTTTGCGGGCGATCTAATGGTGTGGGTGGGTGATCAGATTGCCCGCAAGGGGCAGGTTAGGGGCTGATTGATGGGTGGCAGTGACAGGGGGTGATTGATGGGTGATAGGTGATTGACAGGTGATCAGTGGGTTATTACAGGGAAGAACAGATGTAATGAATGCACTGGTGAATTGATAAGGGGGGGTCTGAGGGCAATCTGAGCGTGTGGGCGGGTGATTGGGTGCCCGCAAGGGGCAGATTAGGGTCTGATCTGATAGGTAAAAGTGACAGGTGGTGATAGGGGGTGATTGATGGGTGATTGATGGGTAATTAGTGTGTGTTTAGAGGAGAGAATAGATGTAAACAATGGATTTGGGAGGTGATCTGATGTCGGATCTGCGGGCGATCTATTGGTGTGGGGGGGTGATCAGATTGCCCGCAAGGGGCAGGTTAGGGGCTGATTGATGGGTGGCAGTGACAGGGGGTGATTGATGGGTGATTGATGGGTGATTGACGGGTGATTGACAGGTGATTGACAGGTGATCAGGGGGGATAGATGCATACAGTGCATGGGGGGGGGGGGGGGTCTGGGGAGAATCTGGGGGGTGGGGGGGTGATCAGGAGGGAGCAGGGGGCAGGGGGGGGTATAAAAAAAAAATAGCGTTGACAGATAGTGACAGGGAGTGATTGATGGGTGATTAGGGGGGTGATTGGGTGCAAACAGGGGTCTGGGGGGTGGGCAGGGGGGGGGTCTGATGGGTGCTGTGGGCGATCTGGGGCGGGGGGGGGAGAAAATCAGTGTGCTTGGTGCAGACTAGGGTGGCTGCAGCCTGCCCTGGTGGTCCCTCGGACATTGGGACCACCAGGGCAGGAGGCAGCCTGTATAATACACTTTGTAAACATTACAAAGTGTATTATACACTTTGTATGCGGCGATCGTCGGGTTAACATCCCGCCGGCGCTTCCGTATGGCCGGCGGGATGTTGCGGCGAGTGAGCGGCGACAGGCGGAGGCGGAGGATCGCGTCACGGATGACGCGATCGCTCCGCCCATGCCCAAACAAGGACCGCCGCCATTTGTCAATACGGCGGTCCTTGCGGCGTCTGCTTCCCGGCCGCCATTTGTCTATACGGCGGTCGGGAAGTAGTTAAGTGGAACAACCAACTATGGTAACAAAGCCCTCCTTAACTACTTGCCGACTGCTCCATGCCAATTGACGTGAGCAGTGCGGCAGCCCCAGGACTGCTCCACGCCGATTGGCGTGAACGGCCGTTTATGGGGCTAGCAGGAGATTGCGCGCATCTCCTGCTTGGGGGGCGGAGCTCTGCCCCGCCTTCAGTCTCCGACCGCTGTCTAATTACTTTGTACAGCGCTGCGATCTGCAGCAGGCTGTACTGGGGACAGCCGTGTGACCCGGCTGTCCCCCTGGCCCACAGGAGAGCGATCGGCTCTCATAGGCTGAAGCCTATGACAGCCGATCGCGTCATTGGCTGGCTGGGGGAAGGAACGGAGGGAGGGAGAGGAATGGGAAAAAAAAAATTGTACATTTTATTAAAAAATAAATTACATAAATATTTATTAAAAAAAAACAAAAAAAAAAAACAATGTTGGGGCGATCAGACCCCACCAACAGAGAGCTCTGTTAGTGGGGGGGGTGGGGGGGGGGGAAAGGGAGGGGAGGAAATCACTTGTGTGCTGTGTTGTGCGGCCCTGCAGCTTGGCATTAAAGCTGCAGTGGCCCAATTAACTAAAAATGGCCTGGTCACTAGAGGGGTTTAACACCGTGGTCCTCAAGTGGTTAAAGGAAACATGATATTAAAATAAACTGATGGGATAAACAAATGTATATCTTATCCTCCTCATAAAAATGACTTTTTTAGATAATCCACGGTTTTATTTCATTTTTAAATCTACTTTTTAAGTGTTTACTGTTTAATTTTCTCTGCTCAATGACACATTCATTAACCATTTCAGCCCGCGGGTATTTTTCATCTTATGGACGAGAGGAATTTTCCCCTTTCAGCGCTCCTCCCTTTCATTCCCCAATAACTTTATCACTACTTATCACAAATAAATGATCTATACCTTGTTTTTTCCGCTACCAATTAGGCTTTCTTTGGGTGGTACATTATGTTAAAAATTATTCTATTCTAAATGCATTTTGACAGGAATAATACAAAAATAAAAAAATAAAAAAAATCATTATTTCTCAGTTTTCGGCCATTATAGTTTAAAAATAATACATGCTACCGTAATTCAAATCCACACATTTTATTTGCCCATTTGTCCCGGTTATTACAACGTTAAAATTATATCTCTAGTATAATGTATGATGACAATATTTTATTTAGAAATAAAGGTGCATTTTTTCAGTTTTACATCCATCACTAATTTTGAGCCCATTATTTAATAATAAGATGCCCTCTTGACATAGATATTATTATTTTTTTTCCCCTATAGTCAGTAGGTGTATTTTACTATTTGGCCACAAGATGTCCCCGCTGAGCAAAATTCTATGTAGCGTACATAGGATACAATGTATTGTTATTGTAACAAGTGGAAGTGACGTAGGCTTCCATCGGAAGCCTCCAATTACAGCTGCGGCGGGGAGATTATGAATGGAAACATTGTTTCCATTCATAAATTTAACGATCGGGCGGCGGAAATGACGGTGGGCGCGGTGGCTCCATTTACAGAATAAACACTGTTTTTGAACAAAAACAGTGTTTATTCTTGGCGGACATGCTCGGATTGGCACAGGGGACTTTTGTCCCCTGCAGCCAATCCGCCCTGCTAGCAGCAGCAGCGCGATCGCGGGCATCCGCCCGCAGGATCGCTTGCAAACCCCCCCAAACTGCAGGGACGTGACTAGCGCGTCCCTGCGGCTCTAGCACCAGCCGCTGCGGACGTGAAGCTCACGTCCGTGCGGGATAAATGGTTATGTATGCCAGAGCTAAATTTTATGAACTATTGACCCTTTTTATCTCTTTCCTGGTTTAGAAGCCATTTTCTACCTGGAAAGTGTTTTATGGTTGTAATTCCTTATCAGTGAGGGTTACCCTACAGACCAGTGATGGCTAACCTTGGCACTCCAGTTGTGCTGGAACTACAAGTCCCATGAGGCATTGCAATACTCTGACAGCTCTAAGCATAACTTGGGGAGGCAGAGGCATGATGGGATTTGTAGTTTTGTCACAGCTGGAGTGCCAAGGTTAGCCATCACTGCTATAGACTGACCCAGTCCCGACCCAGACAGAAACTGGCTGGTGCACCAAGAGTGGTTCTGAGCATTTTTAAAAACGCTTGCAGGTTGAAAACCTCTTGGGTAATGTATTGCAATGGGATGGTGCACACCAGAGCGGTTCGTTTTTTCCCCAAACACAAACTCGGGTCATGCAGCATTTTTGCTGATTTCTGAGGCGTTTCTGCCTCAATGTTAAGTATAGGAAAGTGGAAAACTGCTCTGAAAAGAGCTAGATCAGAGCGATTTTCCAAGCGTTTTTCTTACAGAAGCTGTTCAGTTACAGCTTTACTGTTAAAAAAAATATATAAAAAATGCTACACCAAAACGCTATAAAAAAACACTAAGCATGTTTAGAAAATCGCTCCAAAGCTCTGAAAAACCACTTCAAAAACCGCTAGCGTTTGCGGATACGCTAGCTGTTTTTGGTGTGCACTGGCAGCCTCGGACAGGCCCACCGAACCACCGATGGTCCCATCGGTGGGCCCCGGCCGTCCCGCCTCCTGGGGGCCCCAGAGCTAAAAAGGAGGGGGGCTAAGCGCAGGAAGGGGGGACATTGTGCACAGATCGGCGGGGAGGGGCGGAAGCCTCCCCCCCCCCTCCCTCACCTAGGGGCCCCCCTTCCGCGCTCCCCCCCCCTCCAGAATTGCAGCCAGCGGCAGCACCGGGGAAGAATCACTTAACGGCATGACGGAGAGATCCGTAGCTCTGCGTGCCGCTGGCTGGTCTGTCTCTGTCTCCTGAACTGACTGTCCAATCACGCTCTCGCAGGAAGTACTGCGAGAGCGTGATTGGACAGTCAGTTCAGGAGACAGAGACCAGCCAGCGGCACGCAGAGCTACGGATCTCTCCGTCATGCTGGTAAGTGATTCTTCCCCGGTGCTGCCGCTGGCTGCAATTCTGGAGGGGGGGGGCCCCTAGGTGAGGGAGGGGGGTGGCTTCCGTCTCACCCCGCCGATCTTTGCCCGCCACCATCCTGATTGCATTTTGAGGGGGGGGTGTATCTGCCACCAACCTGCCCATATTACGATTTTCTGGTCACTGCTGCCCACATTGCGATTTTCTGGTGCCTGCTGCCCACATTGAGATTTTCTGGTGCCTGCTGCCCACATTGCGATTTTCTGGTGCCTGCTGCCCACATTGCGATTTTCAGGTGTCTGCTGCCCACATTGTGATTTTCTGGTAACTGCTGCCCACGTTACGATTTTCAGGTGTCTGCTGCCCACATTGCGATTTTCTGGTGTCTGCTGCACACATTGCGATTTTCAGGTGTCTGCTGCACACATTGCGATTTTCAGGTGTCTGCTGCACACATTGTGATTTTCAGGTGTCTGCTGCACACATTGTGATTTTCAGGTGTCTGCTGCACACATTACGATTTTCAGGTGTCTGCTGCCCACATTACGATTTTCAGGTGTCTGCTGCCCACATTACGATTTTCTGGTGACTGCTGCCCACATTACGATTTTCAGGTGTCTGCTGCCCACATTACGATTTTCTGGTGACTGCTGCCCACATTACGATTTTCTGGTGACTGCTGCCCACATTGTGATTTTCAGGTGTCTGCTGCCCACATTACGATTTTCTGGTGTCTGCTGCCCACATTACGATTTTCTGGTGTCTGCTGCCCACATTACGATTTTCAGGTTTCTGCTGCCTACATTACGATTTTCAGGTGTCTGCTGCCCACATTACGATTTTCTGGTGTCTGCTGCCCACATTACGATTTTCAGGTGTCTGCTGCCCACATTACGATTTTCTGGTCACTGCTGCCCACATTGCGATTTTCAGGTGTCTGCTGCCCACATTACGATTTTCTGGTCACTGCTGCCCACTTTTGGGGGGGGTATCTGCCATCAACCTGATTGCATTTTGGGGGGTATCTGCCGCCAATCTGATTGCATTTTGTGGGGGTATCTGCCGCCAACCTGATTGCATTTTCAGAATCAGAATTTATTTCGCCAAGTACAACGCGAGTTGTACCCGGAATTGCTTTTGGCACAACAGGGTCGGTGATGGTACAGTAGATATGTACAGTGCATACAGATACATCATTAGATACATACAGTAAGTACAATGCATATACAGAGCATAGCATATACAGAGCATAGAATATAAGGCATAAGTAGAAGGTACTGTAGAAGATGGGCCCAGGAGAAAGGACCAGGTGGTAAATCCGCTGCCATCTTAGGCACTCAAAACGCTTCTTCAGAGATAAATTGAATCAGATACCCATTAGTGTCCCGTTTGGCTGGCTTGCAGCAGTGATGGATCCGCGGCATCTGGTGGCTGCACAGGGCTGTGCAATGGAGCTGATGGCCGCTCAGGGCTGTGCGATGGAGCTGGTGGCTGCCTGGGGCTTTGCAGCTGGGTCAATTGGTGGATTAGGGATAGGCAGCCCAGGGGCCAGGAAAACCCCAGCAAGTTCAGCAGTGGATGGCCAGGCTTCTCAGGGAGCAGAGATGGTGGTCGCACAGGGCTGTGAGTTGGAGGTGGTGGCCGCACAGGGCTGTGAGTTGGAGGTGGTGGCCGCACAGGGCTGTGAGTTGGAGGTGGTGGCCGCACAGGGCTGTGCAATGTAGCTTGGTGGCTGCCATGGGCTGTGCAGCTTGGCCAATTGGTGGAGCAGGGGCAGGCAGCTGAGGGGCCAGGAGGACCCCAGCAAGTTCAGCCGTGGATGGTCAGGCTTACAGCAGAGATGGTGGTCTGGCGTGGGGGAGCCGCAATGCTATCAGGCTAAATTGGGCAGGGCAGCCCGACAAGCGATTGTTGTGATCTGCCCTGCAAACGGCGGCTCTCCTTGCAGCCCGGTCAGACGAGGGAAGCATCCCGTGTGTGCCCGAGGTGGCTCCCCGGCAGCAGCGGCGGCGGACGATGACGCCGAGTTCCCTGCCCGAGACAGGGCGAAGCAGTGCAGCCCAGCGCCTGGGCCCGCGAGTTGCTCCACGTGGGTGGCGGTGGATGCAGCCCAGCTGATCTGTTTTTGCGATGCTCCGACGCCCTGGCAGTCCCCCGTGCATGCAGAGAGCGGTGTTCCGGCGGACCTGCGGCTCTGCGGAGACCAGAGAGACCCGATCCACATGCCTGTGAGCGCATGCTGCTCCGGGCTTCCCCAAGGTGCTCGTCCTGTCCTCTCCACTACAGTGGACGGTCTCCTCGCGGCAGAGCAGACCGAACAACTGATTGCAGCCTGCGATGCACTCCCGTGGCCCCCGCATCTCACCCAGGAGGATGGAGGATGTTGGTGAGAGCAATTGGGGGGGATTAGAGAAAAATAAAGAAAAGAGGCCGGAGCCCTGTGGCCGTGGCGTCCGCATCCGGCGCCATCTTGATGATGATTTTGTGGGGGTATCTGCCACCAACCTGATTGCATGTTGTGGGGGTATCTGCCGCCAAAATGATTGCATTTTGTCGGAAAATCTGCTGCGATTTGACTACTTGATGAATTATCATGAGGCATGTAACTACTTGAATATTTTATCTAAAATGTATCTGGCCGGACCTAATCTCTGTGAATAACACCGCTACTTATGTTGTGTTTGTTTGTTTTTTTAAGTCTGCCCATGACTCATCGTGACCACGTCAATGTTCCAGTGCGTGGTGACACCCATTCACTTTCGCTGCGGCGCGCTGCGCGCGCCGCATGTGGACATATCCCTATTGGAGGCTGTCCTCAGAAGTGCTCACGATATTTTCCCTACCATAAACTCATGCAAAATTTCTAGAGTACATGTGTATGTGAGCCCAAAATGGGGGGGGGGGGGGGAGGAGGAGGGGATCGGGGGGGGGGGGGGGCAGGCTGAAACTTCCTTGGTGGGCCCTTAGTGTCCCAGTCCGACCCTGTGCACTGGCCCTCACTTGTATACCTGATTTTTAACTTTTTCAAGCAGAGAAAGAAAAAAGGGACCCAGCCTATTGGCCTCCTTAACCAGCTGAGCGGTCTGGACGAGCTCAGCTCGTCCAACACCGCCAGCGGCTGCCGCTCAGGCCCTGCTGGGCCGATTTTAACGAAATAAAAAGCAGCACACGCAGCCGGCACTTTGCCAGCCGCGTGTGCTGCCTGATCGCCGCCGCTCTGCGGCGATTCGCCGCGAGCAGCGGCGAAAGAGGGCCCCCCTAGCCGCCTGAGCCCAGCGTAGCCGGAACAAAAAGTTCCGGCCAGCGCTAAGGGCTGGATCGGAGGCGGCTGACGTCAGGACGTCGGCTGACGTCGATGACGTCACTCCGCTCGTCGCTATGGCGACGATATAAGCAAAACAAGGAAGGCCGCTCATTGCGGCCTTCCTTGTTTATTCTGGGCGCCGGAGGCGATCGGAAGATCGCCTCCGGAGCGCCCTCTAGTGGGCTTTCATGCAGCCAACTTTCAGTTGGCTGCATGAAATAGTTTTTTTTTTATTTAAAAAAAACCCTCCCGCAGCCACCCTGGCGATTTAATCAGAACGCCAGGGTGGTTAATGACAGACACCCTTAGTAGGGCAGCCTCTCTTAATCACAGACCCACTTTGGGGGTACAGCCCTCTTTATTGACACAGACCCCCTTGTTGACAGACCCTTTTAGTGGATCAGCACCTTTTAATGACAAACCCCCTTTACTTCCACAACCACATTAGTGCCATAACCTTCTCCCTTAATGATAGAACCCTTAACCACTTGAGGTCCACAGTGTTAAACCCCCCTAAAGACCAGGCCTTTTTTTTTTGTAAAATAGGCCACTGCAGCTGTAAGGCCAAGCTGCAGGGCCACACAACACAGCACACAGGTGATTCCCCCCCCCCTTCTTTTCTCCCCACCAACAGAGCTCTCTGTTGGTGGGGTCTGATTGCACCACAGGTGTTTTTTTTTATATAAATATTTGTTTGTTTTATTTCCTAATATTTTTATCTATGTTTTTATTATTTTTACAGTTCCCCCTCCCTCCCCCCTGCCAGCCTATCACTGTGATCGGCTGTCATAGGCTTCAGCCTATGACAGCGGATCACCTCTGAGCTAATGGAGGGGACAGCCGTGTCACACGGCTGTCCCCATTACAGCACTGCTGTAGATCGCAGCGCTGTATGGGTAATTAGACAGAGGTTTCGCTGTCTAACAGTCTTCCAAGCGGCAATCGCTGCTCGGAGACTGAAGGCGGAGCTCCGCCCACCAAGCAGAAGATGCGCGCGATCTCCTGCAAAACAGAGCCCCAGGACTTTACGCCGATCAGCGTTAGGCTGTCCTGGGGCCTTTAGGGTGTCAGGGTTTTCTTTATTTCCAAAAGTGCTTAGTAAATGTCAGTTGCTCCGTCCAGCCGCCAAAAAAAGTATACGGTGAGCAGGGAGGCCGGTCAGCATCTTTGTATAAATCTTTTTCAGGCAATGTCTTTATAAAAAATAAAGGCCATGCGGAGAATTCCCTATGGAGAGATGGGCTTGCCCAAAACCTGTCGGTTCTGTCAGATTTCTACAACCTACTGTAAGTGACAGAAACATAGGAGAAAGGCAATTTATGGCTCATTTTACTCTGGAAAAAAATGTACTTCTTATTTGTATGTGTTTGCACATATTTTAAATTCTAAAACATGCGCAACAGCGGTCCTTTAATTTATTTAGATCCCAGTCAGAGCAGCAACCCCAGTCTTACCTGTCCTGTTCCCACTCTAGTCCTAAGCTTCTTGTAGGAAGTGCTGCTGTCGCACATCTGCTAGCTAGATGCATTCAATCAGTAAAGATGCTCATGCAGGTACACGGGAAGGGAGAGTGGAGAGAGGAAGGAAGCATGCTGCTGCCCTGCTATCCCTTCTGAGCTCCGGCATTTTACCCACAGTTTAAAGGGGACACCCAGTGGGAGGCTCAAAGCCAGCTGACCGGAAGATAGAGCAACCATTTGTTTGCCTGGAATGTCTGTGCCTAAAAACGGCACTGCATGGTATTACAAATGCGGCCATTCAGCTGCACGAAATTGCAGGAAAATGGCACTTGTGGCCAACAGCCGGGAGGCTAAATGGCCTTACAAGCAGTGCAGCCTCCCATGTGTAAGGAACCTTAAACTGGTGATCCAATGCAAAATTGGAAACCGGGTGTATTGAAGTAGATAGATTTCTGAACTGAGAGGGATATGGAGGCTGCCATATTAATTTAATTTTAAATAATATCAGTTTCCTGGCAGTTCTGCTCATCTCTTTGGCTGCAGTAGTGTCTGAATCATGCTCCTAAAACAAGCATGCAGCTAATCGAGTCGGACACACCTGATCGACATGCTAGTTCAGGGTCTATTAATGAAGGTAATTGGTTCAGCAGAATAGCCTGGCAATCTGCATTGTTTAAAAGGAAATATGTCCATATCCCTCTCCATTTAAGTGTGCTTTAACCTAACTGGCGGTATGATTTTTTCCAAATTTAATTGTCCAAAAGCGGTGAAATTTCTCAAGCTTTTAGATTTAGACCCTAAAAATCATACTGCTAGATAGATCTGTGGCAGCCCTGCACATTCCACACCTCCGATGGATCCAATCCGGGATTACCACTCTGAGCTGCGGATTTCCAGCCCGAGCCTGACTCGGGGTTACCGCTAAGGAGATTAAAGATTTCTCCACTGTAATAATTTGTAAAACTGGAGTTCATGGGATGCTTAATTTTCAGACCTTTGTTTTTCCAGTCAAATGCTTGAAACCTTATGCTGTACTTACTGTAAGTACATTGAAACCCGCAGAACTAGTAAGCACCTCTCACAAAGCAAGTGTCCTAGGAGAGACGGTTCTGGTCATCTTTATCATGTGATTATTACATATACAGCTTGAGGGCCCAGTGTAAAGTCTGTTCCATTTGCATAGGATAAATGCCAGAATGAGACTATGTTGGCTTTTTCCTCATACCCACAGTTATGTGGCACTACCACTGTCTGTTTACACTGGAGGTGCTGCGTGCATCTTCTCACTTAATATTTGTTGAGTCAAGGTTCTTTTATTTTTAGCTTTTGTTTGATCGCCCTGCCCTTTGAGCTCTGCCCATGAAAGCTATTAGCTTCATTGTCTGAATTATCCAGGTAATTCCTGATTGCCTGTCTGTCCCATGTCAACCACCTACATGAAGTATAACGTGACAAACATGGAGGGTGAAAGAGGGACCCCGAGGGAGAGGAGCTCACAAAGGCTGTTACCAATATGCTGCCTTACTGATAACGTACATGTTGGAAGACAGCTTAATTTCCAGTTTAGACAAGACACAGAGGATTTATCCTGGCGGACACAAAGCGACATCCACTGGGGCACGCTCAGTAGGCAGTAGCAGTGTTAGGAAGTTTTACCTAAGGTCTCCTTACTAAATAGGTGCAGCGTACTGAACAGGAAGAGCTAAAGGTGGGTACACACGTCAGATAAAAGTCTTTGGAAAATGAAAGATCACAGACCAATTTTACCCCCTTTCATGTAGTATGAGAGCCATACTCTACACAGTCTATTCTATGGAGCTGCACTCCCCATCAGACAGAAATCTTTGCAAGATGCTGCACACAAAGATGCCCGTACACATTCAACAGATCAGTATCTGCAAAAGATCCATTCCTGCAAAACGCATTCATAGTCTATGATATCTGCAGATCTCATACACACCTTGTTTAACGGACAATTATCTGTAGATCAGATCCACCAGGTTGGATCTTCAGATCGGCAGATAATTGTCTGATCTGCAGATGAATGTCCATTAAACAAGGTGTGTATGGGATCTGCAGATATCATAGACTATGAATGCATTTTGCAGGAATGGATCTTTTGCAGGAACAGATATTTTGCAGATACTGATCTGTTGCATGTGGACAGCATCTTTGTGTGCAGCATCTTGCAAAGATTTTTATCTGATGGGGAGTTCAGCTCCATAGAATAGACTGTGTAGGTATGGCTCTCATACTACATGGAAGGGGGTAAAATTGGTCTGTGATCTTTCATTTTCCAAAGACTTTTATCTGACGTGTGTACGCACCTTAACCACTTCAGGACCTAGGGCTTTCTACCCCTTAAGGACCGGCTACTTTTTTTTCCATTCAGACCACTGCAGCTTTCACGGTTTATTGCTCGCTCATACAACCTACCACCTAAATGAATTTTGGCTCCTTTTCTTGTCACTAATAAAGCTTTCTTTTGGTGCTATTTGATTGCTCCTGCGATTTTTACTTTTTATTATATTCATCAAAAAAGACATGAATTTTGGCAAAAAAATGATTTTTTTAAATTTCTGTGCTGACATTTTTCAAATAAAGTAAAATTTCTGTATACATGCAGCGTGAAAAATGTGGACAAACATGTTTTGGATAAAAAAAAAAACCCATTCAGTGTATATTTATTGGTTTGGGTAAAAGTTATAGCGTTTACAAACTATGGTGCAAAAAGTGAATTTTCCCATTTTCAAGCATCTATGACTTTTCTGACCCCCTGTCATGTTTCATGAGGGGCTAGAATTCCAGGATAGTATAAATACCCCCCAAATGACCCCATTTTGGAAAGAAGACATCCCAAAGTATTCACTGAGAGGCATAGTGAGTTCATAGAAGATATTATTTTTTGTCACAAGTAAGCGGAAAATGACACTTTGTGAAAAAAAAAAAAGTTTCCATTTCTTCTAACTTGCGACAAAAAAAAAATGAAATCTGCCACGGACTCACCATGCCCCTCTCTGAATACCTTGAAGGGTCTACTTTCCAAAATGGGGTCATTTGTGGGGTGTGTTTACTGTCCTGACATTTTTGGGGGGTGCTAAATTGTAAGCACCCCTGTAAAGCCTAAAGGTGCTCATTGGACTTTGAACCCCTTAGCGCAGTTAGGCTGCAAAAAAGTGCCACACATGTGGTATTGCCGTACTCAGGAGAAGTAGTATAATGTGTTTTGGGGTGTATTTTTACACTTTCTGTATAGGAACCCCACAAATGACCCCATTTTAGAAAGAAGACACCCCAAGGTATTCCGTTAGGAGTATGGTGAGTTCATAGAAGATTTTATTTTTTGTCACAAGTTAGCGGAAAATGACACTTTGTGAAAAAACACAATTAAAATCAATTTCCGCTAACTTGTGACAAAAAATAAAATCTTCTATGAACTCGCCATACTACTAACAGAATACCTTGGGGTGTCTTCTTTCTAAAATGGGGTCATTTGTGGGGTTCCTATACTGCCCTGGCATTTTAGGGGCCCTAAACCGTGAGGAGTAGTCTTGAAACGAAATTTCTCAAAATGACCTGTGAAATCCTAAAGGTACTTATTGGACTTTGGGCCCTTTAGCGCAGTTAGGGTGCAAAAAAGTGCCACACATGTGGTATCGCCGTACTCGGGAGAAGTAGTACAATGTGTTTTGGGGTGTATTTTTACACATTCCCATGCTGGGTGGGAGAAACACCTCTGTAAGTGACAATCTTGATTTTTTTACACACAATTGTCCATTTACAGCGGTATTTCTCCCACCCAGCATGGGTATGTGTAAAAAATACACCCCAAAACACATTGTACTACTTCTCCCGAGTACGGCGATACCACGTGTGGCACTTTTTTGCACCCTAACTACGCTAAAGGGTCCAAAGTCCAATGAGTACCTTTAGGATTTCACAGGTCATTTTTGTTTCAAGACTACTCCTCACGGTTTAGGGCCCCTAAAATGCCAGGGCAGTATAGGAACCCCACAAATGACCCCATTCTAGAAAGAAGACACCCAAACGTATTCCGTTAGGAGTATGGTGAGTTCATAGAAGATTTTATTTTTTGTCACAAGTTAGCGGAAAATGACACTTTGTGAAAAAACACAATTAAAATCAATTTCCGCTAACTTGTGACAAAAAATAAAATCTTCTATGAACTCACCATACTCCTAACGGAATACGTTTGGGTGTCTTCTTTCTAGAATGGGGTCATTTGTGGGGTTCCTATACTGCCCTGGCATTTTAGGGGCCCTAAACCGTGAGGAGTAGTCTTGAAACAAAAATGACCTGTGAAATCCTAAAGGTACTCATTGGACTTTGGGCCCCTTAGCGCAGTTAGGCTGCAAAAAAGTGCCAATCATGTGGTATCGCCGTACTCGGGAGATGTAGTATAATGTGTTTTGGGGTGTATTTTTACACATACCCATGCTGGGTGGGAGAAATACCTCTGTAAATGACAATTGTTTGATTTTTTTTACACACAATTATCCATGTACAGAGAGATTTCTCCCACCCAGCATGGGTATGTGTAAAAATACACCCCAAAACACATTATACTACTTCTCCTGAGTACAGCGATACCACATGTGTGACACTTTTTGCAGCCTAGGTGCGCTAAGGGGCCCAACGTCCTAATCACAGGTCATTTTGAGGCATTTGTTTTCTAGACTACTCCTCACGGTTTAGGGCCCCTAAAATGCCAGGGCAGTATAGGAACCCCACAAGTGACCCCATTTTAGAAAGAAGACACCCCAAGGTATTCCGTTAGGTGTATGGCGAGTTCATAGAAGATTTTATTTTTTGTCACAAGTTACTGAAAAATGACACTTTGTGAAAAAAAAAACAAATCAATTTCCGCTAACTTTTGACAAAAAAATAAAATCTTCTATGAACTCGTCATACACCTAACAGAATACATTGGGGTGTCTTTTTCCTAAAATGGGGTCCGTTTCTGGGGTTCCTATACCCCCCTGGCATTTTACGGGCCCAAAACCGTGAGTAGTCTGGAAACCAAATGTCTCAAAATGACTGTTCAGGGGTATAAGCATCTGCAAATTTTGATGACAGGTGGTCTATGAGGGGGCGAATTTTGTGGAACCGGTCATATGCAGGGTGGCCTTTTAGATGACAGGTTGTATTGGGCCTGATCTGATGGATAGGAGTGCTAGGGGGGTGACAGGAGGTGATTTATGGGTGTCTCAGGGGGTGGTTAGAGGGGAAAATAGATGCAATCAATGCACTGGGGAGGTGATCGGAAGGGGGTCTGAGGGGGATCTGAGGGTTTGGCCGAGTGATCAGGAGCCCACACGGGGCAAATTAGGGCCTGATCTGATGGGTAGGTGTGCTAGGGGGTGACAGGAGGTGATTGATGGGTGTCTCAAGGTGTGATTAGAGGGGGGAATAGATGCAAGCAATGTACTGGCGAGGTGATCAAGGCTGGGGCCTGAGGGCATTCTGAGGGTGTGGGCGGGTGATTGAGTGCCCTAGGGGCAGATAGGGGTCTAATCTGATAGGTAGCAGTGACAGGGAGTGATTGATGGGTAATTAGTGGGTGTTTAGGGTAGAGAACAGATATAAACACTGCCCTTGGGAGGTGATCTGACGTCGGATTTGCGGGCGAACTATTGGTGTGGGTGGGTGATCAGATTGCCCGCAAGGGGCAGGTTAGGGGCTGATTGATGAGTGGCAGTGACAGGGGGTGATTGATGGGTGGCAGTGCCAGGGGGTGATTGATGGGTGGCAGTGACGGGGTGATTAATGGGTGGCAGTGACAGGTGATTGACAGGTGATCAGTGGGTTATTACAGGGAAGAACAGATGTAACTAATGCACTGGCGAATTGATAAGGGGGGGGGTCTGAGGGCAATCTGAGCGTGTAGGCGGGTGATTGGGTGCCCGCAAGGGGCAGATTAGGGTCTGATCTGATGGGTAACAGTGACAGGTGGTGATAGGGGGTGATTGATGGGTGATTGATGGGTAATTAGTGGGTGTTTAGAGGAGAGAATAGATGTAAACACTGCGCTTGGGTGGTGATCTGATGTCGGATCTGCGGGCGATCTATTGGTGTGGGTGGATGATCAGATTGCCCGCAAGGGGCAGGTTAGGGGCTGATTGATGGGTGGCAGTGACAGGGGGTGATTGATGGGTGGCAGTGACAGGGGGTGATCAGTGGGTTATTACAGGGAAGGACAGATGTAAATAATGCCCTGGCGAATTGATAAGGGGGGGGGTCTGAGGGCAATCTGAGCGTGTAGGCGGGTGATTGGGTGCCCGCAAGGGGCAGATTAGGGTCTGATCTGATGGGTAACAGTGACAGGTGGTGATAGGGGGTGATTGATGGGTATTTAGTGGGTGTTTAGAGGAGAGAATAGATGTAAATACTGCGTTTGGGTGGTGATCTGATGTCGGATCTGCGGGTGATCTATTGGTGTGGGTGGGTGATCAGATTGCCCGCAAGGGGCAGGTTAGGGGCTGATTGATGGGTGGCAGTGACAGGGGGTGATTGATGGGTGGCAGTGACAGGGGGTGATTGATGGGTGATTGATGGGTAATTAGTGGGGGTTTAGAGGAGAGAATAGATGTAAACACTGCGTTTGGGTGGTGATCTGATGTCGGATCTGCGGGCGATCTGTTGGTGTGGGTGGGTGATCAGATTGCCCGCAAGGGGCAGGTTAGGGGCTGATTGATGGGTGGCAGTGACAGGGGGTGATTGATGGGTGGCAGTGACAGGGGGTGATTGATGGGTAATTAGTGGGGGTTTAGAGGAGAGAATAGATGTAAACACTGCGTTTGGGTGGTGATCTGATGTCGGATCTGCGGGCGATCTGTTGGTGTGGGTGGGTGATCAGATTGCCCGCAAGGGGCAGGTTAGGGGCTGATTGATGGGTGGCAGTGACAGGGGGTGATTGATGGGTGATTGACAGGTGATTGACAGGTGATCAGGGGGGATAGATGCATACAGTACACAGGGGGGGGGGGGGGGGTCTGGGGAGAATCTGAGGGGTGGGGGGGTGATCAGGAGGGGGCAGTGGGCAGGGGGGGAGATAAAAAAAAAATAACGTTGACAGATAGTGACAGGGAGTGATTGATGGGTGATTAGGGGGGTGATTGGGTGCAAACAGGGGTCTGGGGGGTGGGCAGGGGGGGTCTGAGGGGTGCTGTGGGCGATCTGGGACAGGGGGGGGAGAAATCAGTGTGCTTGGGTGCAGACTAGGGTGGCTGCAGCCTGCCCTGGTGGTCCCTCGGACACTGGGACCACCAGGGCAGGAGGCAGCTTGTATAATACACTTTGTAAACATTACAAAGTGTATTATACACTTTGTATGCGGCGATCGCGGGGTTAACATCCCGCCGGCGCTTCCGTATAGCCGGCGGGATGTTGCGGCGGGCGAGCGGTGACAGGCGGCGGCGGAGGATCGCGTCACGGATGACGCGATCGCTCCGCCCATGCCCTTAAATGGACCGCCGCCTCTGTGGGTGAGCCGGTCCTTCAGGGCTCCACTTCCCGGCCGCCTCTGTGCGTTAGGCGGTCGGGAAGTGGTTAAGATTTCAATTCTGATCTCCTGTTTCAGAGGCAGAGCCCTTAAAGAGAAACCGTAACCAAGAATTGAACTTCTTCCCAATCAGTAGCTGATACCCCCTTTCCCATAAAAAATGTATTCTTTTTCTCAAACGGATCATCAGCGGGCTCTATATGGCTAATATTGTGGTGAAACCCCTCCCACAGTGTGATGTCAGCGCCTCCCAGCTCTGAGGTCCTGACATCACACGGTGGGAGCCTTGTTGCATTGTGGGAAAAAACAACAGTTTACAGCTGTTTCCAACTGCCAAAAAAGCAAGCAGCATCTACTTCCATTGACATGACCTGCCAGCAGTAAAAATGTCACCCTGTGATAAATGTCAGAATGTAAATCAGGGAGAGGAAAGATTTTACAATGGGCAAACACTGACTAAATCATTTATACATAATTATTGTGAAAATTAAGCAAAGCACTTTTTATGACATTTTCATTGGAGTTCCTCTTTATCCAGTGAACTATCTAGCCACTGCTGTATTTAAAGCTGTACTGTCCCAATTCTGCAGTTACACTCTTCTGTCTGTAAATCAGGGGCCTAGCAATGGCCATAGCAACTGCTATGGGTCCCTGGAGATGGGGGGGCCCAGGTGGTACTTGATGTGTTCACTATTAACTTTCCTTTGTTTCTCTCTACCCTTTGACTTTGCCTCAGTGCCCATGGACTATACACAGTGCACATAACATGGAAATGTAAATTGCCCAGTCAACTTATATCCAGAGGGTAGGGGCAGATGGCATTGCTCAAGAATACCTAAGTCTGATGGACCCATGGTCTCCAGCTACGCCACTGCTGTAAATAAAAGCATTATTTCATGTTGTGTAATTTGGATAATATGCCTCCCAAGTTTTTACTACAGACTTTTTTTAAAACCTAAATTTAGTCCTAAACATTCAACAAGCAGTATTTGACATTACCACAGGAAGTTACTATTGCAAGCCCAGCCAGTCAGGTAAAAAAAATGGTTTATGTGCAATGCACAAATTTTGTGTACTGTAAATTAAGATGTATTCCACATGATTAGCATTAAAAACCACTAGTCTGCATGCATTTCCGCCCCAAAATAGACACAACAGTGCATCTACACTACCTTACATTGTACAGCGCCACAGAATATGTTGGCGCTTTATAAATAATAATCTACACAATGCAGCACATGAACGGTTTTGTGGGAATGCCAAAATGCGTTGCCTGTGCAAAAGCGCAAGTGCTTGTTGTTCACGAACGTATGTGAAGCCCTAAAAGCATACAGAGCATAGGCAAAGCTTTTCACGTTGGGCCTGGTGCTGTAAAATATGTACATACATGCTGTTTATTGAAGACTGCAACAATCAATATTTTCCTTTGACTTGTTTGCAGAAACAATTAAACTGTAGAATAATGTGAAGACTTTGAAATGGTTCTTGAAACTTAAGCAGGTAATTGGGCACAGGGTAATTTAGCCCCATATTGGTCAGGGTTAAAGTGGCCACACACCATACAATTAAAAGATCCAATGTTTCACCAATTTGATAATTTCAATCAGTTGTCCCAAAAAATCAAGAGCTTTTCTTTGTTTTCTATCGATAATTTGATCGAATTTCCTGTGTTTGTTTTTTTTTAGGTTTTTGGAGATTGGACATGTTGGAAATTTCAGACCAACTTTATTAAGAATTGTATGGTGTGTGATGGAGTCAGTTGCTTGGTATACAGTTCCAATCTATTTTTTTCTGACGGTTTTCATTATTTTATTCATGATTGGGAAAAAAAATTAAAATAGGTGTGTGGTACATTGGTCATATTTTTGAATTGTTACAATAAGTCAGAAATATTGAATGCTATTTCTTTAATTGCACATACAGTATATTTAAAAAATGGTATGGTGTGTTGTGTGGCCACCTAGGGCGTGGATATTGGTGGGGATTGCAAGGGGAACAGTTAGGGTTAGGCGTCAGTTGGAGGGGGGGTCAGTTAGGTTTAGACATTGGTTAGGGAGGGAGGGTCAGTTAGGTTTAGGCTTTGGGGGGAAAGGGTGGGGGTGGGTTCAGTTAGGGTTCAATAGGGGGAGGATTCAAGTAATAATGGGGTAAGGTGATAGTAAAATATACTGGTCATTTTACTTTTTCTAGCAGCCATCTCCGAAGCCCGTTTTTCTGGATGCCTTTTTTGCACGTACGCTGTGAAAGGCCAGTTCCTTTAACCACTTCTCTACCACAGGGTTTTTCCCCTAAAAACCACAGCAATTTTAACATTTTAGGGAGGCAAGGGTTAATGGGCTTAATGGGGGTAAAATTTATTTAAAAAAAAACCTAACTGATGCTGATCACTCACTAATGCTGTATTAGTTATCTGAGATCCTCTCACGAGTGATCTTAGAAACTGTAACAGCATAGTGACTGATTCAGTGTTTACACACATTCTGAATGAATGAGCACTGCCATTGGCTTTGGCAGTGCTCATTCAAACTTGTAAGCACTTTGATTGGCTGACCAGCGGGTGCCGATCGCGACCACAAATCCGCGTGCACGCGACCGCGCATCCGCGTGCACGCGATCGCGCACGCTCACAGCGGGAAAACAAACAGGAGATGCCTATCTATGCCCCTGTGCCCCAGGTGAATTTTAAAGAGGCGTAGATAAGCGTGGCAAGGGTTGCTAAGTGGTTAAAGGATGCCAGTTGTTGTTTTGCTGCTTAATTATCATATTATACACAAGTATTTTTTTTCTTTAACTTGAAATCTAGCAAGTACAATTCTGGCAGCTGTAGAAAGGGCTAAATATGTGAAAGGACATAGTTTGTGAAGGTAAATTCTCGGAATGCAGGCGTTGTCTCATCCTGTGTCCCCTATCTATGTACTGCAGTATCCGCCAAAGTTTCACTCTACACAGAAAAGACACAAATTCGTAGAATAGAGTCCTGTTTCAGGAAGGTGGACAGTGCTGGGGTAGTCAAACCAACAATACAGCTTCCAGGCAGAAGTTGTGTAGTCTCAGGAATATCAAGATTCACATGCTTTTCCACACACAGCATCTAATATTATTGCACTTCACTAAAACAATATCTTTACAATGCATTTTGTTACCGGCCTCTGTTTTTACGTCTCTGATATCAGCAACTGTACAGTGCATAGATGATTCTGCCTAAGACAGCCTGGAACTTGAGAAACATCCTCCAGCTATGCATCAGGTGTATTTGCCAGTGAAATGTAATAAAGCACAGCAGACAGAAAACAAGCTTTGTACTATTCTTCACCTGCTTTGTTATGTCTGTGTAGGTCTTTATATAATCTACTGTGCCCACTAAGAATTATTTTATTCGGCCAATTGTCTGCCTACATGTCTGTGCAGACAACACACTCTGACTACCAGTTTCTACAAGGCAGTGGCCACGTGGAGAAAACTAAAGTTTCCTCCATTTATATCATCTCTGCTATGTTATATATGCCAAAATCCTGCAGTTGATTATAGTTTCCGTTCGCCACGGTAAATGATCAGAAAATCATCGGTCAGGCCCATTAATGAACGAATTCCTACTAACCAATTCAATTAGATGAATGGAATCGGTCCGTTTTTGGATCAAATCCATTAATTTGATCAAATTGGTTAGCAGGAATTTGTCTATCCAATCAATTACCGTGGGGATCGGAAACAAACTATTGGCCGCGGGATTTGTACTGTCAATGGGAACCTTAAGGCTTGGTTCACACTATTGTGTTCAGTGTCATGTACTGTGAATGTACATGTACTGTCACTGTCCACAGAGCAGAACACCCATGGAAACGGCATTCAAATATGTCCATTACATCAAACGTGTCATATTAATCAAACTAAAGGTGGCCACTAATGGTCCAATTTCTAGTGAAAACATGACTCTGACCAGATGTGAAATATTGTAATACATTGTTTACTACACCATCAACAAACCAATTTTTGTTTCCTATCTATCACAACCAACAAGAAAATCCAAATTTTGGCACGACAAAAATCCAATCGGACGACTGGTTTTATAATCGTACATAATAGAATGTGCCCATCAACGGAGATTATTTACAACCAATCCGATCTTCTCTAGAAAGTGGACCGTTAGTGGCCACAATAATGCTGGGGATACACGGTACGTTTCTATACAGTGTACCAAGATGCACGATAGATTGCGGCACGTCCCCGCGGCCGCCCGGATCGATTCCCGTTCGTCCCCGCGGGCACTTTTTATCTTTTCCTCGTTTTTCCCTATTGTCCCGCCCGCGGTATCGAGTGGGGAATCGATCCGGCGGGGTATCGGACACATCGGAAATTATCAGCTGAGCCATCAGCTGCTCGATACATGTTAGTATTCCCAGCATAATAGGAAGAGCGTTGTGCACACCAATATCATGCCCAATCAAACCGCCAAGAAAAGTCCATGCAGTGCAGCATGCAGACCAGAAATGTGAATAGTAACATCCAGGAGCAACACACATTTTTATGAACCAGTAAAACCTTAAAGCTTCATAATTCTTCTTAGGGCAAACAACAGCAATAAAAACATATTCGTATCAGCATCAATCAGGAGGTGCAGAGGAGGGTCGGTGATCATTTCGCCCTGCAATCTTGGCTTTCTTAAAGAGGAACTTCAGTCTAAACAAACATACTGTCATTAAGTTACATTAGTTATGTTACTTAAAATAGATAGGTAATATAATCTCTTACCCACCCTGTTTTAAAAGAACAGGCAAATGTTTGAGTTCATGGTGGCAGCCATTTTTTTGGTTGAAAGGAGGTGACAGGGAGCATGAGACACAGTTCCAACTGTCCTGTGTCCTGAGCTCCTCTCCCAGTTGCTAGGCAACGTGAACAACAACATAGAAAATCCCATCATGCTCTGCACAGCATCAAGGAAAAAAAGCCCGGGCTTTTTTTCTTTGATGGGTGGAGCTTATCTAAAAATGCAGCTAAAAATTATGATTTGGTAAGAAAAACAAAGTTCTGGTGCTGTGAAACTGTTAAAGAAACACCAAGCCTTTTCAGTTCTGCTGAGTAGATTTTTAGTCCGGATGTTCACTTTAAGAACGTGTCATATTAGCATTGCCAGTGTTCAGGGGTGTCATTCAAATTGGTACTTTGCGTTTTGTTACTACAATGGACACCAGACAGAATGAATTTGTAAGGAACAGATCTGAACAGATTCTATGTTTAACATAGGGCCTGTTGACATGTTCTTCATCCATTCTGCTCCGTTCTGTGAATCAGAACATTTTTAGGCTCAACTGGTGAGAGCTGCAGAATGTGTTGTCTATGTATCATGGGGCCATCTCCTTACTTTCTGCATATTTTAAAAATGACATTTCCTGTATTTGACACTCTTAAAACTAAACAGTTAATTTCTTCCTCTAAAGCTATATGCACGTGCTAGATTTTCATGGTGTGAGGCTAATATCAACCATCACTACAAGCATCCCACAGTGTCACTGACAGTGGGTCGGATCTCATAACGCTTCTTCTTCTGCAGTAGCTGAGTTGCATGTCTGTATAGAAACTGTTCCTGAGGCTTCTTTTACACTGCAAATCTCAATATGATTCTGATTCCCACTGGAAGCTAGCAACACAAGATGAAAAATGCAGAAAAAGCACAGCATGCAGGTCTTTTTAATATCAGAATTGCATGTAGTGTAAAAGAATGCTGAAGCTGTCACCTGAACAATATGATTAACAATGCTCTCAGAAGCCACTCATTGAACCTTTGTACTGGCCTTCTGAGATTAAAATTTGCACATTAGCAGGTGACAGGAAGGAGGCGGGCAGGTTCAGGGGGCCAGCTACTGCTGTCAAATGCTGCAAATCTATAAGCTAAAGAGGTCCAGAGTACAGGCATGTTTTTAACATCAAATAGTAGAAATAGTACAAAACACAATGCACCAAAGTGGCACACCTCTGCCTGCAAAAACCTGTTTAATCAAATTAGCATGAAAATGCACAGTTACACCACAAGGAGTGCATTTTTCTTCTATTTTAATAAAACAAACAGCCCTTTTCTATGTCACTTCTTTCTATACTTGTCGCTTCTATGTTGTCATATTGTATTCTGCACTTATCATACACCTTTTATGCACTTGCAATGCGTACAAAGATATGTGTTGACACCCGCTATAGCATCCTGTAACCGCTGTAACTGCAAAAACGAAACTAGCTGGCAGCGGGGACCAGAGGATCCAGGAGTGACGTAGAGGGCACAGGATGGCTGCAGGGGACTGGTAAAAGACCCAGGTAAGTGAAACTTTTTTTTATTGGGTTTAGGTTCACTTTAAAGCTGAATTATTGTCAATTCCTTCTGTGACTCCTCTTCCCTCACCTGGGTCCTCTCCTTCTGCACTCTCCCCCTCCTGATATGCGGCAGGCAGGGAATGACTCACCTGACTCCTGTGTTCCAGGCGCTGGAACGTTGCATCACCGTCACATGCCACAGGTCTATACCTTCAGTGATGCTCACTGTGCTTCCGCTAATGAGGAAGCACAGTAAGCGGTATTTAAGGCGGAGACCTGTGGCATGTGACGGTGATGCAACGTTCCAGCGCCTGGAACACAGGAGTCAGGTGAGTCATTCCTTGCCTGTTGCATATCTGGAGGGGGAGAGTGCAGAAGGAGGGGACCCAGGTGAGGGAGGAGAGCGGTTTAAATGTCTTTCATGCATTTATTGTTAATTTTTTTTCACACAACTACTGCAAGTATAACATTTCTAAAGAGGTAGTATGTATAGATGGTATAACCGTCGGGAGTTTGATTACACCCAGGTTGATACATGTCCTCATATTTTCTGTTTGTTGTGTCTATTTTAGTGTACACCACTTGTGAAGCCTCTAGGGACCTAAAAAGCATTTCTGCAAACCATTACATATGAAATACTGACCACTTCATTGGTCAATCCGTGTCTGTTTTCATTATAAAATAAAAATGGAATATTCATAAGTAGGAACTTCTTTAAAACACCATTGCTAATCCCATCCTATATAACAGTCAACACTCACTTATTCCCCTAAAATCACCAGTTACTCAATGGTATGTTCTCAACATGCACAGCTGGAATGGGCAGGGCTGGCGCTTCCATAGAGGCAAAGGGGGCAATTACCCCAGAGCCTATGGGGACCCACCAAGGTGCACCTCCTCCCCTTCAGCTATGGTGACCCATGACAGTGGGCCCTGGGTGTGATTTGGTTGAAAGTGTTGGGGGGCCCCTGAGTTACTTTTGCCCCAGGGCCCCGTTGTAGCTAGAGCTGGCCCTGGAAATGGGTAGGTCATGCTGATTGCCTTTTTAATATTTATGTGACGACAGCTGTTGTTCGCAGTGCTAGTTCCAATATGTTAGGAGTCTGTTTGAAGCCCAACAGTAAAAGAGAAAGCATCTGTGTTCTGCAAATCTCTGCCACATTTATTTGTGTGATGTCATCCCTGCATCTGTATGGAAGATGGAAATCAGTAATGTGTAGAGAAGGCAGAGGCAAATGGCCAAGACCTTCACCTACAGTGGGATGCGAAAGTTTGGGCAACCTTGTTAATCGTCATGATTTTCCTGTATAAATCATTGTTTGTTACAATAAAAAAAAATGTCAGTTAAATATATCATATAGGAGATACACACAGTGATATTTGAGAATGATATGAAGTTTATTGGATTTACAGAAAGTGTGCAATAATTGTTTAAACAAAATTAGGCAGGTGCTTAAAAAAATTAAATCAATATTTAGTACATCCTCCTTTTGCAGAAATTACAACCTCTAAACGCTTCCTGTAGGTTCCAATGAGAGTCTGGATTCTGGTTGAAGGTATTTTGGACCATTCCTCTTTACAAAACATCTCTAGTTCATTCAGGTTTGATGGCTTCTAAGCATGGACAGCTCTCTTTAACTCACGCTACAGATTTTCAATTATATTCAGGTCTGGGGACTGAGATGGCCATTCCAGAACGTTGTACTTGTTCCTCTGCATGAATGCTTTAGTGGATTTTGAGCAGTGTTTAGGGTCTTTGTCTCGTTGAAAGATCCAGCCCCGACGTAGCTTCAGTTTTGTCACTGATTCCTACGACTATGGCAGCTGCAACATGGAGGACGATTACCCATTGATGGCAGAGCGAAAGTCAGGTGTAGGGCCACTGGCTGGGGCCCACATCGGGAGATGTATCATACAAAGCTGCTAGATTTGTGAGTTATACATGCTCAGCTTATTTGTAAGTTCCGGACACAGACAGCAAATCTTTTTATTGGAGAATACAGTTTAAATGACACTAGTAACCACAAGTAGTAATTGGATGAGAACACCTATGCAATATTGAGCTTTATGAGGCTCTGAACTTTTATATAGTAAGATCTTGGATAGACTGTTCTTATTAAAGGGAATCAGGTGGCTCTAGCGCGTATGGTGCATGTGTGAATGTACGGGTGCATTGTGGCATGTGAGCAGATTAGAATACTGATGTGAATGCACGTGTGGTCAAACAAGCATTCTTATAATATACTGCTAATAGGCCATACTTATCAGATTTTCATTATTGTTTTTCTATGATTTTAGAAGTGAACTGAAACTGAAGCACTTTTTTATATATATTGATTTTAACGAATAAATAAGATTAGAACAAACAAGCCCAGTGCAACTCTCTATATGATATAGAGTATGTAACAAATTTTTTTATCGTAACGACCAACGATTTCTACAGGAAAATCATGACGATTAACAAGGTTGCCTAAATGTTCGCATCCCACTGTATTACCACCACAAAGTGACGACCTGCCAGGCTCAGAAGAAGGCTTTTTGCAATCCTGCCATCCCCGATGGGTAAGTAAGCCTACTGTTAATGCAGGCCATTTTTCATGCGTACAGTTACGTTTAACAAACTCTGCAGGCTACAGTTTAAAGAATTTATAAAATATCATTTGACAGAAAATGCATTATTTACAAAATAAAAAGCTCATTATTTGTTGGTTCTATGTGGAATATTAAAGCGGAATATAACCCTGTATTTCAACTTTGCTCTAAAAAATTATTTACAGTATATTATATGCAACCAGCATTTTTTTTTTTTTTACTAGACCAGCATTGGAAGGGTTACACAGGGCTTTAAAGTCCCTAGAGATTTCTGCAGATGCATCCGAACTTGAGTTAGATACTTTTTGTTTACAAATATGTATCTAAGTGTTTATTGTGACTCATCTCTCTCACTGAGAAGGAGCTTGGAGGACAGCCAAAGAGTGTGTAACTGTTTATCAATAGATACATCTAACTAAATAGAATGTAACTATCTGAACGTCTGCACGGAACTTAAAACCTCTGTGTTTAACCCTTCCAATGCTGGTCTAGTAAAAAAAAAAAATGCTTTTTGCATAGAATATGCTGTAAATAATGTTTTAGAGCAAAGTTGAAATGCAGGGTTATATTCCGCTTTAACTGGCTTTCTAGAAACAATATTATAAATGTAAAAAGTATTTATTATTATTGTTTACATAAACAAAAAAATGCTGTTCAGAACAAAACATCAATGCTTACCATTTTGTCTAAAACCATTACAAACGCAGTGTGTTAAATAAAGCCACCAAGCATACATGAAAAACAAGCGCCTTGAAGAAAAGGTGCATGGGATTGCCGCTAGTAAAATATGGCTAAAATTAGCAATATTCTACTACTAGATTTTTATAGTAAAACATCGGTATTATTGGCTAAACCTAACCTTACTCTCACACAGAACCCTTTCCTGGTGGTGCCTAACCTTAAGACCCCCGTGCTCCTGGTGGTGCCTAAACCCAAGACCTCCCCTTGGTGGTGATTTACCCTAAGACCCCTCCCCATGGTGGTGCCTAAACCTAAGACCCCCCCTTGGTGGTACCTAACCCTAAGACCTCCCCTTGGTGGTGCCTAACCCTAAGACCTCCCCTTGGTGGTGCCTAACCCTAAGGACCCCCCCCCCCCCCTTGGTGGAGCCTAACCTTAGGACCCACCCCCTGGTGGTGCCTAAGTCTATCCCCCCCCCCCCCCAATGGCGCCTAACCCAAAATTCCCCTCCTAAAGCCTTGGCTCCCTTCCGCAATCCTGCAATATGTGGCTATGAAGGTACATTTCTGTGCCTGGAGGTGCCCAATTAGCAGCAAGATGGTACTATATCGGCGAACAGGCTTGCAGAAAACCAAAATTGGCTCTATGTGTCCGCCTTGCAATGCAGCAATCTGTTTTCCCGCAAGACTGTCTGCTGGCTGTTGTTGCAACCTCTTGTTGCTAATCGGGCTCCTTTGGGTACAGAAAGTTACCTTCATAGCTGCATACCACCGCCATTCTAAAAGCTGCGATTTGTGGCAACGAACGTAAATTTTGGCGCCCGCCATGCGCCCAAATTTCTTTGTCATACCGCAAATGCGGCTTTTATTATAGGCACCTATGGTGGTGCCAGTTTCTCCAGCTTCGGTCCGCCAATGCACAAACAGATTAGTGATAGATCAGGTAAAAGACTGATATCTAGTCCAAATATCAATCGTTTACCTGCTCTACCACTCTACACTGTTAGTTATTAGACAATAGTTCAGCAGAAATTCGGTCTAATATTAAGCTCCCATGTGCAGCCACTAGCTTTGTACTCCCCGATTCAGTACAAAGCTATGGCACACCTTGGTTGCCTGTTGCTGCTGCCTGTGGCCCCCATGCTACCAGGAGTTCCTGTGGGGATTGGTCCACTAGAGCAGAGTTCCCCAACCCTGTCCTCAAGGCCCACCAACAGTACATGTTTTGCAGAAAACCACAAACATGTACAGGTGAGGCAATTAGCATCTCAGCAGAGCTGGTTAGCTACCTCTGTGGATTTCCACAAAACATGCACTGTTGGTGGGCCTTGAGGACAGGGTTGGGGAACACTGCACTAGAGAACCTGCATTTCTGATCTATACACAATCCAATTCATAGTGCTGTTGAAAATGTAATAGTTTCAATGGATTAGACATTAGATTTGATATAAACATTAAATCCAATAAAAAAATCTATTGGAATAGTTGGTTATTGTACCTTAAGGCCTCGTCTATCACTACCCCAAAAGAAGCGAAGTACCCGCTGTGTTTGAGGATGGCTTCTTGCAATTGTCTTGATAAAAGTGGCTAGTGACTGCTGTAGGTCTTCAACCAAGTTGTTACCAGTACATAAAACGCCAAGTATCTTTGCCCAAGCATTGCAACTCCATATTCAATAGTCATTCTAACATGGCCAGTGTAATGATATCCAAAATTTACAGAAGAGCTCAAGCATAAGGCTAGGTCCACACTAGCAACAGGGACATCATAAGAAGGGGGGGGGGGGGGGGGGGGGGGAATTCCAATTCAACGTCACCACGTCCAACTGAAAGTTGTTTTTTTTTTTTTTTTAGCATGGTTATTTCTCTTCATGAAAATGACCATGTTTCCAAGAGGAAAGTTCAAGATGGTGTTGCATTAGGCAGTGCCAACAGCTACCTTGCTCAATAATATCAACAATGAGTAGGAGTTTGGAAGCTGCTTCTATTCTGATGGTGTTACTTAATTTTCCTGGAAACAGGAAGAGCAGGTAAAAATAAAATCGATATTTCATGCATGAGTGAATGCGGCCTAGCATACAAGAGCTGGCACACACAGCTCTATAACCTCCACTTTCCCCCTGCTTCTCTTGTATTTTTAAACTGTACATAAACCTAGGATAATGGTCACCTGGAAAGATTGTTCCTGATCATTTATGATGACAGTTTAGGAATGAATGTTGTACAGACACTGCTTGGCTGTTTTGTGAATAGGGTGAGGGGGAGGATGAAGGGGCAGTATCCCCTGTGGGGAGAACAGCGGCATCAGCCAAGGATTTTCTGGCTTGGCCAATAGTTAAGGGGAGGCCAGACATCAGGAGACCCACACTCACTTCAACATTTCAAGTGAAAGAATCTGACAGGGAAAACATTTGGCTTACACTAAGAAATAATAAATTATGTTTACTGGCTGCATCAATAAGAATATTTCATCATTCTTTACTGAGCACATGATGTGGCAATTTTTTACATTTTCCTACCGTTCTGTTTTCATTGTTTAGCATGACTGATTTTACATTAAAAGTCTCTAAGGAATAAAATGGCAATGGATACATGACCAGACGGCAAACAAATTAATATTCTCCTCTGAAATACTGAATGCACAAATACTTATTTTCCAAGGACTTTTTTTTGGCAGAGATCCAGTCTATGAGTCGTATTTTTATTGGTCACCGGAGGCGAGGAAATAGTCTGATGAAGAGGATCATGCTGATAAACGTGAAGCAGACAAAAATTAACATGATCCACAGGACCCAGTTAACAGACTTCTTGGCGTGCTGCTCCAGCCGGTCTGATTCAGTCTTAAGTTTTTCAAAGTTCTGATCTGCTAACTTCAGAGACTGGGAGAGTGTCTGGAAAATGCAAAGCATGTAGTTAGACAATGGACCTTTTACCTCCACTATAATGAAGCTTCACCCCGAAGACAACTGTAAACTTTTACTACATAACAGCATTCGGTAAATCCAGGTCACGTTTGCTGGATCTCCAATGATGTCCTCACAGATGCTTTAACCACTTTACCCCCGCCCGTACGCATTTCTCCGTCCCTTTTTCCATCCTTTCACCCCCAGGGACGGAGAAATGCGTACTTTCCACGCTCCCGCCGCTGCCCGCGCTCCCGCTCGCGCGCACTCCCGCTAGTAAACACGCCGCCGGCCGCTCGCCCGGAGATCAATGAACGGGAAAATCCATTCCCGTTCGTTGATCTAAGCCCCGCAATGATCCGCAGGTCGCAATAAACAAAAAGTTACTGTTGCCATCTTGTGGCCAAATAGTAAAACTACACCCTAAAGGATTTTTCACATACAATTACATTAGTTTTACCCAAAAAATTAACTCCTTACCTCCCACACTCCCCATTTTTTTTTTTGTAATAAAAAAAAAAAATTACAATAAAAGAAAAATACATATATAGTTACCTTAGGGACTGAACTTTTTAAATATGTATGTCAAGAGTGTATAACACTTACTTTATAATCTATGGGCTTGTAATTAGGGATGGACACAAAACTGAAAAAAATGCACCTTTATTTCCAAATAAAATATTGGCGCCAAACATTGTGATAGGGACATAATGTAAACGGTTTTATAACCGAGACAAATGGGCAAATACATTTCAAGGGTTTTAATTACAGTAGCATGCATTATTTGAAAACTATAAAGGCCGAAAACTGAAAAATAAAAAAAAATGTCCCCACATTTTTTCCTATTTTCCCATTAAAACACATTTAGAATAAAATAATTCTTGGCCGAATGTCCCACCTAAAGAAAGCCTAATTGGTGGTGAAAAAAACAAGATATAGTTCATTTCATTGTGATAAGTAATGATAAAGTTATAGACAAATGAATGGAAGGAGCGCGGAAAGATGAAAATTGCTCTGGTGGTCAGGGGGTAAAACCCCTCAGTTGGGAAGTGGTTAAGATCTAAGTAGATGCAATAGTATAACAGTGTATATCAGTATATATCAATAGTATAATAGTATATTATAGTATATCAGTATATATCAATAGTATAATAGTATATATCAGGCCCACTGATTTAAATTATTTATCAAAGTTGGGCAAGGTAAGTTTGGAGCTTTTGCGCCTTTTTTAAGTTCAACCTGTCCTTGGCGACTCTTGGGTTATTCCAAAATAGCTGGATGATAGTACGAGTACAATTCTCACCAATTTTTGGGTTGCACCCAACTGAAGCTGCCATGCAGAGATGCAGACAGACGCAGTGTAAAGGTCATACAACAGTCGATTTCTGCCATCTATATACGGCTGATTCGACCGCTCTGATCAAATCGACTAGAAATTGAAACAGCATGATCGACTGATCGATTTCTGACCGATTTATTTGATCAGTGTTGATGGGAAATCTAGGTAGATTGGCTGCTGGCAGCAGATTGATAGCCCATAGCGTTTCATTGGATTGAATAGTGCAACACTACATTTCAATTGATTTTCAATAGATTTCATTCTGAAATTTCGACCTGACAGGAATCTGATGGTCGAATCTGCTGCAAATCTATAAGTGTATGGGTACCTTTACAGTCTGTCACACTAGATGTGATGTAGATCGGTATATACCATTCTGAACCACCTCTTCGCACTGCTGCTCAATGCCCCCTCTCCCCCTATACACCATTCACACTATAGGTAGGAATGGCACATTTTTTTAAGTGGTGGAAATGAGCAGGCCTATTCACTGGTATGGATTAGGGCAATGCTCCTCTATGCTGCACCACAGACAGCAGCAATATTAATCCTGAATTATTCTATTATTTTAAGCTAAAGTGCATATTAGTAAAAGTAAAGATGATAAAGCTGTAACTACACTCTATATGATATATTTAACAGATAAGGTGGCCAAACAACCATACAATTTTTTAAATATCTGTTCAATTTAAGAATTGTAATCAATTTTTCTGACTGATTGTAACATTTCAAAAATATGACCAATGTACCACACACACGTTCAATTTTTCCTTAATTATAATAAAAATGATTGGAAACTGAGAAAATTGCTAGGTTGTGTATATAAATAAATTGACAATCTAACATACACCATACAACCTTAATGGTGGCCATACATGGTACAATTTTTTCAAACAATCTTACAATTTCTATGTAATATAAGGGAACTGTATAAATTATCCTTTCAGTATATTCACTTCATTTACCCTTCTATTACATAGAAATGGTAAGATTGTATGAAAAAATTGTACCATGTATGGCCACCATTAGAAAGATTGAAGAAAATTTTCCAGAATTCCGGATCGATACCAATAAAAAACAGGAAAACGAATGAAAAAAAGCTTTTGATTTTTTCGAAAGATCCAATCATATTTATCCAATTGCCGTAAAATCCAATCATTTTATTGTATTGTGTATGGCCACCTATAGTGTCAGTGGCATCCACATAAACCTCATCCTAATACACTCTACTTCATCCAATCCCAAAGTAAATTTAGGGACAGGTGAGCTAAGAATGTAGTTCCCAAACAAGTCACTGTCTACTTTGAAAAGGTTTGTCTTTCCTTGGTTCTCTATATACTGGGAACACAAACAGGTGACAGGAAAAGGATATACCAGGATCTCTAAAGCATAAGTTAGGTAACAGGACAGTATAGATCAGCAGCAAACAATATGAGTAACACGCAGTGCAGCAGTTTCTGGAATGATGCACACGCAGTACCTGGTTGTCTTGTTTAATAACATTCTGTGCTGCTAGCGTGTTGCTTTTTAGATTCTGGGTCAGACGGAGCATCTCTTCAGCTAACTTCTCCTGCATGTTGTGGTGATGCTGTAACACAGCATCAAGCTCTGCTGCTGACTCCTTGTCATCAGAGATGGAGCCCCTACAAGGGAAATCAATTATTTATTGCAATGACATTCTTAATAGCCAGTGCTCCCTAGGAATACAAAGTGTGTTCAGGAAAATTACACTGTTAAGCTGTAAAGAAGTAAAATTAACATTGAACCCACCGGATACACAAAGCCTTAGCACTGCATAAAAATACATTTATTGAAATACGTGATAAAAATCATTATTTGTTTAGGATAATAATGGTCACCATTAAAAAAGCCTTTAGGCTCTCTTCACACTAGGTTCGCTTCCAGACAGACAACTTGAACAGACCCGTGCTTTCCTACATACTCGCTCACACATGTCCATCTTCACCTTTCCCAGGTTTGTCATTGCATTTCTGCAATATTGAAATCCAACTTGCATAATTTTGGGGGAAAGCAGATACATTGCCATTCATCCCACAGAATTATTGCCTTCAAAAGTGCAGTGGACACAGCTAGGGATCTCCTAAGTGTTACAGTGTATGCATACTATACCAATATGCTGCCACCTTGGCATAGTGTGAAACTATTTATAAATTACCACTTCCACTATGCTCCAATGGATTAGCCAAGCCTGAAGTCAGAGGGATGTGGAGACTGACATATTTATTTCCTTTTAAACAATGCAAATTGCCTGGTTGTCCAGCTACTCCTCTGCGTCTAATACTTTTAGGCTTAGACCCTGAACAAGCATGCAGATCAGATGTTTCTGACTGAAGTCTGACTGGATCAGCCTCATGCTTGTTTCAGGTATGTGATTCAGACACGACTGCCAGGCAACTGGTGTTGTTTAAAAGGTAAGAAATATGGCTGTCACCATATGCCTCTTACTTCAGGTGTACTTTAAGTATTTCTGGAACAAACTGTGCCTGAATAGGCTGATGCCCTTTTTCCTCTTTATTACTGCAATGAGCCCCAATGCAGCTTCCCTCTAGTATCTAACTTTTGGGGACATTTTTCCTTCAGATACCCCTTAACGCAACCCTGAAGCAGCCTACACAACCCCCCCCTCCACACACACACACACACAAAGACAACAAGACTTCGATACTAACCTAAGAAGAAGGAAGGCTCTGGATCCCACAGAGCCTTCCCTGTCCTCTCTTTGTCTACTCGTTCCCCTGCTGACGCCCGTTCAAAATTGGCAACGGTGGGACTCCTCGGGAAGGCTTCAGGAGCACTGGGGACCCTGCACGCTTCTAAGGACGGGTGCATGCACAGTACAGATCCGCTGATTTGGGGAAGTACTTGGTGATAAGGGTATTTCTGAAGGCAGCCTGAGGACAGCCAATTATGTATTCGACCTACAGGTCAAATAATTTCACCAGAGGGACATAGAGAGGACTGGGAAGGCTCTACTGGACCTAACCCCTTCAGTTTTCTAGGTGAGGGTTGCTTTAACCACTTCAGCCCGCGGGGATTTTTCTCCTAATGCATCGGAGCAATTTTCACCTCCCATTCATTCGCTAATAACTTTATCACTACTTATTACAATTTATTGATCTATATCTTGTTTTTTCCGCCACTAATTAGGCTTTCCATGGGTGGTACATTTTGCTAAGAGCCACTTTACCGTAAATGCATTTTAACAGGATTAATAAGAAAAAAAAAAATGGAAAAAAATTCATTATTTCTCAGTTTTCGGTCATTATAGCTTTAAAATGATCCACGCTACCATAATTAAAACCTATGTATTTTATTTGCCCGTATGTCTCGGTTATTATACCATTTAAATTTTGTCCCTACCACAATGTATGGCGCCCATATTTTATTTGGAAATAAAGGTGCATTGTTTCCGTTTTGCGTCCATCACTATTTACAACCTTATCATTTAAAAAATGTTTGTAGTATATCCCCTTCAAATGCATATTTAAAAAGTTCAGACCCTTAGGTAACTATTTGTCTTTTTTTTTTGTAATTGTATTTTTTTTTCCATTAAAATTTTTATTTGGTTAATACTTGGTGTGGGACTTAAACAGTAAATTTTTAATGTTGTTATCTGTGTAAATAGTAATGTAAAAAATGTGTAGCTGTAGTTTTACTATTTGGCCACAAGATGGCCACCTTCCTTTTTGTTTACCCTCCTTGTACTTCTTGCTAAGCGGAAGTACAAGGGGGATGGGAAATCTGTCCAGGCAGAAGAACTGAAGCCTCACAGGTGAGCGCTTCGTTTTTTCTGCGGGGGAAATGGATCAGGGATCGGTGAATGGGAACCATGTGCCCTTTCACTGATTCCAGGGCTACCGGGGGACACAACGGGGACGCGAGGGCACGGGAGCGCTGCAGAGCTGCCGCCCGGACGTGAGCTTCACGTCCGGGCAGCGGAAATGGTTAAAGAGAAACTCCGACTAAGAATTGAACTTTATCCCAATCAGTAGCTGATACCCCCTTTCCCATGAGAAATCTATTCCTTTTCACAAACAGACCATCAGGGGGTGCTGTATGACTGATATTGTGGTGAAATCCCTCCCACAAGAAGCTCTGAGTACCGAGGTACTTCTGGCAGTTTCCTGTCTGTGAACCTTGTTGCATTGTGGGAAATAGCTGTTTACAACTATTTACAACTGCCAAAACAGCTAGCAGCAGCTACATCACCTGCCAGCAGTAAAACTGTCACCATGTAATAAATGTCATAATGCAAATCATGGATTGAAAAGATTTTACAATAGGCAAACACTGACTAAATCATTTATACATAATTATTGTAAAAATGAAGCACTTTTTCTATAACATTTTCACTGGAGTTCCTCTTTAAGGAGCAACTGAGATAAGGTTGGAAAACGCACAGTCTTTCAAACAGGGACAAGCTATTGGAATGTTGAGAAACACTGTATCCTTTAGACCCAAAACGTTTTTTCAACTATAAAAATAAATAAATTGCAATCTCCAGTATTCAGCAGCAAGAGCACTAATAATACTTACTTCCTTTTTCTTGGATAAACATCTGAATCTGAAAAAAAAAGTACAACTTAAGTACAGGTATGTATTTTTTTTCTATTCAATGTCAAGTGAAATTTTAATGTTTAAAATGTAAAACCAGCAAATGAAAATAGAAATGTGAAGAATACTGTGGGAAAGCACTGGAGGGTAAATGAGAAATGTAGGGGTTTATTTACTAATGCTGAAGAGCTGTAGAGAACATACAAGAACCAGCAAACCTGTACTGGATTTGTTAAACTATGCCTATTAGGTGGCAAGAGTCTGAAAGAACATAGTGGGGTTGTTAAAGGTTAGTCAGTCAGCAGTTGTGCAACTATAATTACTGTATTTTTCGGACTATAAGACGCACTTTTTCTCCCCCAAAAGTGGGGGGAAAAAGTGGGTGCGTCTTATAGTCCGAATGCTGTGTCCCCATCCTCCATTTCCTGTACTTTGGAGTGCTGTCCCTGTCCTCTGCCTCCTCCAGCAGTGCTGTGCCCATCTTTCCTGCCTGCTGTCCCTGTCCTCCGCCTGTTTCTCGGTGTTTACACCTGTGGTCTCCGGCGCGCTGTCCCGCTGCCCCCTCCAGCACACTGTCCGCATGTCCCTTCTGCGCGCTGCCCCTCCATGCACTGTCCCGCTTGCCCCCTCCAGCACACTGTCCGCATGTCCCTTCTGCGCGCTGCCCCTCATGCCCCGCCCCATGCACTGTCCCCACGGCGTGCGATTCCCCTTCTACATACCGTACATGCTGCAGCTGATGAAGTACGGTATCTTCCGGGATATCACAGCCGTATCTACTACGAATCAGGAGCGCTTCCCCAACCTGCCAATCACTGCAGTCTCCGTCATTGGGGCCAATCACAGAGGAAGTGCTGTGATTGGCCCCAATGACGGAGACAGCCGTGATCGGCAGGTTGGGGAAGCGCTCCTGATTCGTAGTAGATGCGGCTGTGATATCCCAGAAGATACCGTACTTCATCAGCTGCAGCATGTACGGTATGTAGAAGGGGAATCGCACGCCGCGGGGACAGTGCATGGGGCGGGGCATGAGGGGCAGCGCGCAGAAGGGACATGCGGACAGAGTGCTGGAGGGGGCAAGCGGGACAGTGCATGGGGGGGGGGGGGGGGGCAGCGCGCAGAAGGGACATGCGGACAGTGTGCTGGAGGGGGCAAGCGGGACAGTGCGCCGGAGGGGGGGGCAGCGCGTAGAAGGGACATGGAGACAGTGTGCTTGAGAGGATAGTGCATGGAGGGGGCAGCATGCAGAAGGGACATGGAGACAGTGTGCCGGAGGGGACAGTGCATGGAGGGGGCATGGGGGGCAGTGTGCAGAAGGGACATGGAGACAGTGTGCCGGAGGGGACAGTAGGACAGTGCATGGAGGGGGCAGGGAGACAGTGTGTCGGAGGGGGCAGGGAGACAGTGTGTCGGAGGGGACAGTAGGACAGTGCATGGAGGGGGCAGGGAGACAGTGCACCGAGAGGGCAACAGGACAGTGAGCCGGAGGGGACAATTGGGAACACAGAGGGACAACACACTGGGGAGGACAGGGTAATGAGTGGCATGCCTGTATTTTTGCCATGATTCCACGAGGGCAAGAGACATAGGTAGACAACAGCCAATCTGCACAGCTTTCGCATACTACTGCAGTGATGGCTGACCTGAATCCCTCTGGCTGTGTCATGCATCGGTCACCAATGTTAGGATTGCCAAGCAGCATAAGTAGCTCTTTACTTCTTTGGCAGAATAAGGATCACACACCAATTTGTTCTTGAGTGTTGTGTTGCAGTTACAAGCATGATTGGTGAGATGTTTGTGAATACCAATGTGAAAACAAAGAAGGCTGCTGGGATAGTTTTCAGGTGCAGGGGCTATAATTGAGGGGAGGGGGCGAGGTCTGTAAGAGGCTCCTGCACCATGGATGCACCAGGTTCAGTATATTTTTTTTTTCTTAGTTTTTCCCCTCTAAACCTAGGTGCGTCTTATAGTCCGGAGCGTCTTATAGTCCGAAAAATACGGCATGTGCAGCACCTGAGTTGAGAATTAAAAAGAAAAAAATCCTACTTCTTAAAGGGAGCCTAAACAGAGGGATATGGATGTTTCCTTTTAAACAATACCAGTTGCCTGGCAGTCCTGCTGATCTCTGTGGTTGCAGCAGTGGCTGAATCACACACCTGAAACAAGCATGCAGCTAATCCAGTCTGACTTCAGTCAGAGCACCGGATCTGCATGTTTGTTCAGAGGCTGTGGCTGAAAGTATTAGAGACACAGGATCAGCAGGAGAGTCTGGTAGCTGGTATTATTTTAAAAGGAAAAACCCATATCCTTCTCAGTTTAGGTTCCCTTTAAAGTTTGAGTCCTTGCTGTTGGTGATTGCAATAAAGTCTAATAGCAAAAAGTCTAATACACTAACCTTTCAGGAAGCCTTGCTATACTTTGTTATAATCCAGGTAAGTGTTGCAAAAATTAATGACACCTGATAAACTATTTAAAAACATCCAGTCAAGGTTTGCAAGACTATTTAGTATAGTGTTTTCCAACCGTAGTGAATCATCCACTAACACTTTTTTAATGTCTTGGTTACTTTATTATAATGTGAATGATCAGTTGAATTTAAAAACTTTCTAAAGTATGCCAACAATGTAAAATCATTCTTTCTATTGGGTATCTGATACTAAAATCAAAGTCTATGACATTGGGAACAATGTATCATAGCTTTCCACTCTCTGTTTTTAAGCCTCCCAAAAGCCACTAGGTATTTGTGGTGAAATCTTCAGGTGTACCCAAGCCGGAGCTCTTGTCTATAAGGAAATATTTACCCAAGAAGAGGGAAGCCTTTGGATCCTGGAAAAGCTTGTGGACCCCCTAAATATTTCCAAGAAGGGACCCTTTCTGCATGGCTAATTCCCTTGACTGCAAGTGCTGATACCACTGAAAGTGGTCAAGCAGAATGACAGCATCAGAAGAAAGGCTTGTCACAAAAAAATAGCCATCATACTATATTGCTTTACACACACTGTATTTTGTTTTGCCAACTTCAACACGCTGGTATGTGACTTATTTGTATGCGCTTTGCTTATTGAACTGAACAGCATGTAGTCAACAATGTCACATTATACAAAGCTGTGCCAGAAACCATTTTCCTCTTTCTATGGCATAATTACAAGTCTGCTTTAAATCAGGACATCTGCTCTCCTATAAGCATAGTGGGAAGTAACCAGAAGTATATTTAAATCATAATAAAATATTCTTGTGAGCTGGAAGTATATAATGCCATTTGGGAGGAATTGATTGCATTTTGTGGCTCCTAGACCTCTGCTAATATCTCCAAAATAAGTTTTAGATTTTGAGTGATGCTTTTCTATAGGTCTGGCTGTACACTGTTAATTGTACTTTGCCTATTATTTGATATTCTGTTACCCTATTTTGTCTGTAATACTTCTATACTGTGGTTTTTCTTGTTTTTATTCAAACTCGTTATAAAATATATATTTTTCAAAATGAAATCTAAATCAAATATTATAAAAATGTAACTTACCATTAGACGATAGGGCACTCTAGAAAAAGAAAGAAAAATGAATATTTATAAAATATAAAGTCTAAATAAAGTCTTTAGATTGTAAGCTTGCAAGGGCAGGGCTCTCTCCCCCTTTTGTTTCTTGGAAATCATTATACATTTTATTCATCATGTTACTTTTGTGATTGCCATTACAAAGTCTGTATCTTGTATCCGTTCTGTATTTTGTATCCATTCTGTATTTTGTACCCCTTCTGTACTTTACCAATTCTGTATTCTGGTGTACACCATTTTCTGTATTATGTACCACATTTGATTCTTACTTTGTACAGCACCACGGAATATGCTTGCGCCTCATAAATCAATAATTATAAACATGGGCACATTCTGTATATGGTAGATGCAGAGAGGCCTAGATCACATGCACACTTTCTGCTCAACAATAGAATTACTAGTGGACAATCACTGAATGTCTGTTTGCTAAAATAGCACCACTAAGAATGAAGTGCTATGAAGCTCAGTCACTAGCTGAAACTTGCTGCTGTTGCTGTGCACCTTTTGTTTTGATGGCCATGCTATGCTAGAAAATGCAAGCTCATTCAGGCTTTTTCTTGCTGGCAATCCTACTGCTGAGGAATCACCTTTGTAACACAAGCCATACTGCTAACAGAACTGTTATACTATATTAGTAGACCTAAGCCCGTTTAAAAAACAGCCTCTAGGTCTGTCTCTCATCACCGCCGCAGCATGTCAGTGCACATGTGCGCGCACCTGTCTGTCTGCGCACATGCCCGCCGACTAACTGGCCCGTCCTCCTGTCCCAACGGCTATCCGTGCTGCGCACATGCGTAGTAGCAAAAAGCACTGACCCAAGGACGCAGGGAAAGGAGTATGCAGGGACAGTTCGGTTTTATTAGGTAGGATATCATCAGGCCAAATAGAGATCCCATCCTACTGTGAAGTTAAACAGGCTATCAAAGATATTTAACATCCAATCAAATCTTTTAAAATCCCTTTACAGGGTCCATAGGGAAATCTATAACTTGCTAAGGTTGTGTTATTTTAAAATGAACAGTGAATTTCTTGTGAGCATTTCTTTTGGTCCAGACTCAAAACAGTGCTTATCTCAGCCCAAAATACTTCAAGGCCTTGTCTGTAATTCAAGGCTGTCTTCCAGAAGGAATTTGGTTCAATTGTGGAAATCTTAAAACTGTTATAAGAATGTTATTTTTGCTGTAATTATGGCCTTGATCATTCGTAGCGGATGTTTAATGCACAATGCTAGATTAGTGAATGAAACAAAACAAAATACTGAAGGAAAAAAAATAAAATGCTTGATTTCCGTTA
Source organism: Hyperolius riggenbachi (assembly GCF_040937935.1). Classification (NCBI taxonomy): domain Eukaryota; kingdom Metazoa; phylum Chordata; class Amphibia; order Anura; family Hyperoliidae; genus Hyperolius; species Hyperolius riggenbachi. The sequence goes on along the minus strand of NC_090646.1, from coordinate 353,385,435 downwards.
AGACAGTTTACACTTTGACAAACATATTAAAGCCCCTAAGAAAATATATATATCAGACTGCAGTTAAATAAGATCTGGACTGAGTACTAGGAATACATCATATTAAACATATGTGCAGTGAGTAAAAGGACAACTGTGACAAGAGGGATATGGATGCTGCCATATTTATTTCCTTTTAAACAATACCAGTTGCCTGGCTGTCCTGTTGGTCTAGTTGGCTGCAGTAGTGTCTGAATCACACCAGAAACATTCATGCAGCTAATCTTGTCAGATCTGACAATATTGTCAGAAACAACTGATCTGCTGCATGCTTGTTCAGGGGCTATGGCAGAAAGTATTAGAGGCAGAGGATCAGCAAGATAGCCATGCAACTGAAAAAAATAAATAAATACTGCTGCCACAGCGATTGGACACCTCAGGCAGCATGTCCCCTAAGGGACAAAAAAAAAAAAAAAAAAAGGAGGCGAGTCCAATCGCTGGGCTCCATAGCTGGGCTGTGCAAGAGGCTGAAAAGCCTGCACAGCCCAGCGTAACAAAAACAGCATGGTCGGTAGGGTAGGTTTAACATTGCGGTCTTCAAAGCAAACAGAGCTAATGATCCTTTGAACTTCCCTACAGTAAAATCTTATCTAAATCTGTCTCTGACTGTTATTTTGATGTATAAGTGCACCAGAAAAAAGCACTGTACCCGCCCCAAGTTGCGTTGGAGAGCTCAGAGAAACTCTTTTGCATAGATAACAACTGAAGTTTCTTAACTCTTACTGTACTGGGAACAACATGAGAATCATTTCTGTGCTACTAATGCTCTATAGCAGTACTACACATACAATTAATTATCTCATAAGTTGTCACTTTAAAAAGAAATAAATATGGCAGCCTCTCACTACAGTTGTCCTTTAACATTAGGATGACACTCTATAAGGGTAGCCACGGTAAAAATTACAAGATTTAATTCATAAGGTATCGCAATACTATCGATCTATGAATCAATTACATGTTCTTATTGATTTTTTTTTATACAATTATAGTATTAAAATGGTGTGCAGCATCTTTGTGTTTGTCTGTGTTTAGCTGTGTGTGTCTTGAACTTGAAATAGAATTCAGTATAGCATCCCAACACAGTTATTGTTGATGAGATGTAATCAACTAAGTTTCTAAACGGAGGACAACCAACCATTTTAAGTAAATTGTAAGCCACCGGTCTGAATATAGAATATGTATCTGCAAGCAAACACAAAATATTTTGTTTATTCTTGTATTATCAGAGATGGGAGAAAATATCACTAAAAGAAATGAGATTAAATCTTGATTATTCAGCTCTATGGCGCAGCACACACAGTTAATGATATATATTGCTGTTGCGTGTGAGCGAGGTGTTTACCATCATCAGGTCCTGCCATTTGCTAGTCTGGGCTCACCTTTTGCATCAGCTCACTCCTCATCTCCCCTGTGTAACGTGCTTGCGTTTGAAGATGAACAGTCTTGGTCACTGGTGTGCGTTCCTTGCTGATTGTAGGTGTGCGACCGGGAGCAAGGAACTGATTAGCCAAGGCTTTTTCAGTGGGAGATGACTACAGGAAATAAACACAGCTTTGTTAGAGAAAAGACCTTCACCACAATTCCTTCCAGTAGTTATAATTGTTATTTTAGTAATCAACTACCACCTGCATGTGCAAATATCATCTTCAGAAAAAAAGATACATGAAAGATCAGCAGGACAGCTAGGCAACTGATATGGTTTAGAAGCAAATAAATGTGTCAGCCTTCATATCCCTCTCAGGTCAGTTGTCCCTTAAAAAGCAGGAATCCAGAAAAGACTGATCACACATAGAACACATTTGTGCATGTGTTTCATGGCTCAAACAAAGGAGGTTTCTGAGAACCGCAGAAAAAGAGTTGATAAAGCCCATGGAGGCAACTCAGGACTGTTGTTACCCTAAGTAGAAGTGGTTGACCAGCAATGTTGACTCCAACAGTCCGAGAGCTTACAAAAGAACCCATGGTAACTTGTAAGCAAGTGAAGGCCTGTCTTATATTAGTGGATGTTCATAAGTCTACCATCAGGAGAACACTGAACAACAGGGTATGGCTACTCTACTCCAAATACTGTCTAAAGTTTACTAAAGATCATGTGGACAGTAGGATACCAGAACAATGATTTTTGGGCCATTGAAATCAAAATAGAACTTTCTGGCTTAAATGAAGATTGTGTCTTTAAAGAAAGAAAAACACTGAATTCCAGCATAAGAAGCTTATGGCATCAGTAAAACATGGTGGTGGGACTGTTCTAGTTCAGGGCTGTTTAGCTGCATCTGGGCCTGGCCAGCCTGCCACCATTGATGGAAGAATGAACTCTGAACCATACCAGAAAATTCTAAAGGAAAATGTCAAAACATCTGTTAATAAACAATCTCAAGAGACATGGGTCCTGCAAGACAAGGATGATAAAACCATGGTCGTTCTAGCAAAGAATAAACTGAATGTTCAGGAATGGGCAGGTCAAAATCCTGACCTTTAAAGGACAACTATCAAAGTTAACTAAATTTCTAAATGCAATATATATTTCCAGAAAATAACAGCAAATAGCAATACAAGCTTTTTTTTTTTATCTTTTCATGTTTTATATGAAGAAAATTACATTTTCAGAAAACAGTTCCACTGTGGGCATTACTATGGAGGACTATGCCCAGCACATCCAGCATACAAAAACAATCCTCACTTGCTCTAATACTGGGACTGGAATCTGTTCAGAATGATATAAATCAGAAATATAGCTTCGAATGTGTGTAAATAATCAGCTGAAGCTCTGTGTTCCTGTCTGTCTCTCTCTGCCTCGCAGTGTAAAGTAAACAGTTTAAAGACAGGTTACAGGTTAACTCTGCCTCCCCCTCTCCCCTGATGCTGACACAAAACTGCTACAAAACATCTGGTAAACAAGTATGCAACATAGTGCTATCAGAACCATCCTTAAGTCAAGGTGGGAAATCCTACAGCAGGATCCTTATCTACTCAACACGTTACCAAAATTCCAACACACCTTTCGGAGGGCTCCCAACCTCCGGAACATATTAGCCCCTAGCAGACTTAAAATGATCCAACCCAGTGAAACAAGCCACCACACCAACTCACTACTCCTAGGATCACGGGCTTGTCAAAAGTCCCGCTGCCAGGCCTGTTCCTTTATAACCCAAACAGATTCCTTTCAATCATTTACCACCAACACTCATTACACGATCAAACAAAACATCACCTGTGAAACCAAAAATGTAATATACCTAATATCATGCCCCTGCAAACTGCAATATGTCGGACGGACCACCCAAACCACCAGAACCAGAATTGGGCAACACAAAAGGAACATCATTAATAATTATGCACTCCACAGTGTTTCCCGGCACTTTGGCACCCATCACCAAAACAACCCACACCTATTCACTATCACTCTGACTGAATCTCTACCCCCCAACACCACTAACGTTTTTGAGACTTTGCGGCATAGGGAGATGATGTGGATACAAATCCTCAAAACCCTAACACCAACAGGGCTAAATGAGGTCTTATAAAAAGTATTTTGATCCCACCTCCCAAATGTTTAAATTATAGCTAAATAGCTCCATCTATACTCCAAACCTTTTTTATGCTTTTAATAGTCCTCTCTTTTATATCTTTCTTACGCTTGACCCCTTTTATTATTAATTTCAATATTTATATATGTTACTTTTATACGTCTATATGATTATATAATATATATATTTTTTTATTTATTATATTTTTTTATTTATATTATCATTGCCCACATTTTATAATAACAGTGTGTTAGCATTTTTATCATTGGCGGCCTTTTATGCTCTACTCATGTATACTTTTACTATATACTGTTGGCATGTTTATATGGTTTTTAAAAAAACACTCATACTGTTATATATTATCATTTTTACCATTTTACACCTGAATCCATATGTATACATGTGCACACCCAGTGACATCTTTATACGAACATCCATTGCTAGAAGTTACATGAATCGTCTAAAGTACCCATACTACTGAATTATGTGCTGGCTTGCTGAACTGACGGAGCTGGGTTTTGAACCTGGGTCGCCTGTGTCAGAGGCAGAGCCCTTGACCATTACACTATCCAGCCACTGCTGGTTATCCCATATCCCAGCCACTGCTGGGAATTCCGTAACTATCCCACTGGAAAGACTCACTTCCTGTGCAAAGTTAGTCACACCTCCTGTTACCAAATACTTCCTGTTATCAAACACTTCCTGGTTGGACATCAGTCCTGTCAGTTTAACCTCTCTTCCTATTTAAAGCAAGCCTCACTTCATACTGACACAGAGGCGCTCAAACCTATTGCTTGGCCCACTGAGGTAAGTTATCTTATACTTTATGCTTGCAGTTTATATTAATCCGTTTTCTGTCCATATAAAGCTCTGTATGCTGTCTGGGATTGGGAATAGACCGTGGCCTATACCCAGCTCTACCATGTAACGGTTACATGTTGAGACATACAATATGAACCCTCTAATCTGTGAGCATTAAGCCTTAGCTATTTGATTTCTGACATCTAAGCTTGTTTGCATGGCCTTGTGTTTATGTGGGCGGAAAATGTTTTTTTAGCAATGCTTTATGTAGCAATTATTTTATGTGTTCTTTACGAATTATCTGCTGCGCCAATTGTTGCAATTCTGTGGGTAGTTATTTTTGTGTATATTTTGTTTTTATTCCAGTTGTGCTCCCATTTTTGCATGAGGAAGCGGGGTCATGCCCGCGAAACGCGTTGCATTTGTGGAGTTGAATAAATTATCTGTCAATTCTGTTTTATCGAGTTTTCTTTTTTTGTAAGAGGGAGGTGAGTCTACCTTAACATCCCCCTCTGCTTTTAAACAGCTTTTAAAACGTTTTACTCTACGCTGACGCCTCTGTATACCGAGTTTTTGCTGATCTTCTAGTCCACCCTGGGTGGAGGGGTGCATCCCCATTTACTATCTAAGGAGAGCGACTTCTTAACCTGAGTGGGGTCAGGTCCTAATGCTCCCCACCTGCATTTAAAGTGGTTGCCTATGGGTAACCTGTGTTTGTGAGTATATATACATAAAATTGTATAGAACTTTTAATTTTACCTGACGATACTGAACCATATTGGGCTCTCGATTCTCTTCTTGTTTTTAAGCATCTGGTAAACGAGGCTTTCTTTTCACACAGGCTGTGATGAGAGACCTCTGAAAAGCATTTTAGTGTTGTTGGCTAAAAGCTCTATAGGTATGTGGGGTTTACAGAAAAACAGTTTCTTTGATAGTTGTTCTTTAATCCAAATGAAATGTTGTGGAAATGGGGAGTAGTTTATGTGGGGAGACCCACCAAAAGCAGAAGATATTCTGTATGGACTAAATTTCCCATGAATGGATATGCACAACAGGGACAGCAAATGTTTAGTTGCAGTTACTGCTGTACAAGGAGATCATGATTCACTTGCTTTTGACACACACGTTATTGGGTTGTTTTTTTTTCAACAAATACATGGCCGGATATAATGTTTAATTTGTTTTTTTCCCCCCATCTACTTTAGGGACATCTTTGAAAATCAGATGTTATTTTAGAACACAATCATACAAAAATAGAAAATGTGAAAGGGTTCACAAACTCGCAAGCAACCAGATATAGCAGACAGAGACCCTTCCCAAACACTAATAAAGCAGCCAAGACCGTATGGCATAATACACACGTTGTATTAACACCACTTTAGCTTTTATGATCCCACTTTAAAATCACTCTTCTTTTACTTTAGGTGTATGCAAAATATACGTTATTACTATTTATCAAGTATTTTGAGTTTATTAAAAATGTTTTGCCATGATAAAATGTGGGAACAGTCACTCTGTACTGGTGAGATCTATGCCACTTTACCTTGCTATGCATGATATATGCTTGTGCCCTAACCTGCAAAAAGCTGCTTTCTGCTACATGAACTTTTCGCTTGGATGATGTATAGTTGCTTATGATCCACTAACATTGAAGATTTATGAGTGATCACTGGACTTTACTTACTTTATTATTATTTACTGAAGGTTATCACAGCGCTGAGCTCTAATAGGTTGCATGGGGGGATTTATGGTGTGCATGGAGTGAGTGGAGTGTGTTCATTTTTTGGCTGGCCATGTATATTGCTGTTATGACTCCGCAACATTCCTTCCCCAGTTTTTAACTGTTCCTATTTTTTAACTTCTCCCACTTTTTGATATAATAAAAGCATTTATTTGTATGATTACACGTGAGACCATATCTTTTTCATGTAATATAGTTATCATTAACTGGTTGTGTTCATGGCAGTGGTACAGACTAGTATTTGGTTATTGGGTTGGAGACTATGATTCATTGTCCCATACCCACATATGCACAGACTGCCCACTGCAAATGGATCTTTTGAATTGTTAACAGTCACTCTGTAGCAGAATTTTAGTGATGTATTATATTTTTCCATAGTAATACATGTTAATGATTGTTGCAACTAAGTAAACAAGCTTCAAACACGACTGGTTACATCTTGGCATTGATTTATTTGGAGCATGACTGACTGACCTTAACCGCCAAGAAAACAGAAGAAAGTGAGCCTGCAGGAGACAAGTCATACTTGTTGTTGTTATTAGGGTGAGATGAATACGGTCTTCAGTCTGTCATATATTTGGAAGCCATGCTTGCCCAGGGTCAGAAAACACCAGCCCCGTTAAAACATAAAGCTCTATATACCGTAATGATTAGAAGCAGAATATGTAATATTCATCTTTGGAAAATATGACTGATCCTGCAAAATGCCATTCTTTCATTTAGCACTTTTGTTTGGTGACGCTATTCATGATCACACAATAATCATTAAGCAACCATAATGTAACCTAAAGCACACAGATTACACTGTTCATAAGTTATATACTATTAAATACTGTATATGTGCTGCTGATTCAAGCTGATGCACATAGACTGAGATGACAATGAAGATCCACACCAGTGCCTCGATTCATTGGAATTAGCATCTCTATGTAAATATCCAAAGGATTTCTTAGCTCTATAGTCATCCTTGAGCATTTCATTAAGTACTGCACTGATTTTGCTGGTTATGGTAAAAGGGAATGCAAAAGAACAGTCACATGAACTACAAGCAAAGGTAGTTTAACTTAATAACTCAAAAAAGGGATATGAACAGCGATCCAAAGATCTAAAAATGTGAATCAATACAGTCAAAACTCTGATCAAGAATTGGAAACTTTGGGGTCCTCTTAAAGCCAAAGGCATATTTCTGTGAGGTTTCTCATGTATGCAGATCATGGTATATCCAAAGAAAAATAAGGTGGCTTCAAGTGGGCACCCTTTTATATAGAAGAAGATGTTGCATCATTGCTGCAGAGCAACATCAGATGTAATCAGTAGTATCCTTAGGCATTTGAAAATACTGGTAATTCACTTTCCCTACATATTCGGATATTAACAGAGCTTTTTTTTTTTTGCCAAAAATTGCCGCATATAAAAAAATCTTTTTTCCATTTAAAATAATACCAGTTGCCTGACTCTCCTGCTGATCCTGTGTCTCCAATACTTTTAGCCACAGCCCCTCAACAAGCATGCAGATCAGGTGCTCTGACTGAAGTCAGACTGGATTAGCTGTATGCTTGTTTCAGGTGTGTGATTCAGCCACTACTGCAGCCAAAGACATCAGCTGGTCTGCCAAGCAACCGATATTGTTTAAAAGGAAGCATCCATTTCCCTCTCAGTTAAGGTTCCCTTTAATGCAGGATGCAAAGTAGAGTGTGCTTTCTCCTCTTTAGTCCCACGGCCACTGGCATTCTGCTAGTAATAGTGTGATAATAGCTAAAAGTAAAGAGTGTGCAGCGAAACACCTTAACTGCCTCTCCCAACTGGTTCAGCCATTAGATTCCCCAATCCTTTCATAGTACTATTCAGCAGATCGCAGTGGAGAGGGAAGGCAAACGTTAGCTCTTCTGTAACCCATTACTGTGTCCCTTGCTGTCCACATTTCTGTCTCTTGTTGGGTCCCCAACCACTGTGTCTTCTGACTCTTTCTGGTGTCAAAGTCCTCCAGCCTCACTCTTGATTCTGCTTTCCACAGCTTCATACTGGCAATGTAGAGCGGAACCTGTAAGAGGCTGTAACATGTTGGCAGTTGAAAGACCCAGAAGACACAGCAACCACAACCTAAGAGAAAGATGGGCATGTATAAAGACAGCAGCAGAAACAGTAGTGGAATACAGGATAGGTAGCTCCAGCATATGCTGCTGCATTGTACTCTGCTGTGTGTGTTGGGGAGGGGGAGGGGTAAGGTGATCCACTGCATTGGATCTATACAGGGGATGCGTATGGCGGTGGGTGGGGGAGCAGGGATTTGGTATGGGCACTACATTCCAATGCTCTCTGTACTTTAGTACACTGTAGGGGGATAACTGCAATGGTACGGCCCAGGGAATGCGAGTGGTTGCTGGAGAGGTAGAAACTAGCATGCCAATGGAAACACCGTGGGGAAGTAGAGATCCTCATGAAAAAAATGGTAGTGCTTGGATTATACTCAAATCAATTTATGTTCCAAGTGTGTACGGTAATTCAGCCAGCAATGTAATTAACTGACAACTGTTTACAGTTAAAGCTCCTGGCTGATGGTGTGTAATATACAGGCAAACATGATAAAACAGCATTATATTTTGATAATAAATAATGTTGGTGGCATCATTCCCCGCTTAAAGGAAACCTGAAGCGAGTAAAATTATTTAAAATAAACATATGCTGTAGCTGCAAATGAATATTACATACTAACCTCATCATCAGTTCCTCTCAGAAGCCCACCATTTTCTTCTTACAGTGATCCCTTCCAGTTCTGACAATATTTTGTCAGAACTGAAATATATAAGTTGCTGTCAGTTATATAATCAGCAGCTGTCAGTTACAACTGAGTGTGCAAGGTAATGTCCATGTTTCCCTATGACTCAATTAGGTGATATTACAGTTTAACAGTGTGCTGACCAGGAAGCTGTTAGGGGGTAATGGCTATTTTTAAAATGGAGGACGGAGAATTCCATTGATCACAGTAGACAAATGGGACGCAGGAGAGGAGAAAGACTGAGGAGTAGACTACACAGGAGGTAAGTATGACCTGTGTATGGTTATTTGACTTTTTATTTTAAGTCTCAGGTTCTCTCTCTGACATAGGTAGCCTCTTCCATTCCTCTTGCTAACCAGTTTTCTCCTCTGTCCAAAATGTGCACCTCTTGAGGTGTAGCCCTCCTAGGCTGAGCCATGCGTACAGTTCCATTCCTGTCAGGTAAAAAACTGAAAGATACTTGGTCTCCTCAGTGTATAAACTGTTCACTACACTAAACTGCATACTCTGAATGCAAGTTGCTTTGCTTCTGTTTTGTATCCAGCATGAATTACAAGCAAGGTAACTTTGTGCATGCAGGTGAGTGTACTCCTTGCCTCAGAAGTGGAAAGCCTCCTTCTACAGCCCACCTTTTCCCATGCAAGATCCCTATAAACCTATTCGACAAAAGTTTGTCAAATAGGTTCTTCTTGCCGAGCTCCTGGCTGTGAATCAGGGCACTTGGGCTGAGTATGCGGGACTAAGACCCGGTTCACACAGCGTCTTCCCATCGTGGCTTTTTGTAAAAAAACAACAACAACAAAAACTGCATGTAGCGTCTGGAAAGGACGGTGGGATCAGGGACGTGTAAAGGAGCTGATCACACAAACGGTGGTAAATAAACATGCGCAGCATCGGTAAAAGGACTGCGAACTGCTCCCATTAATTCTGAAGTTAGCAGTTAACGACATCTGAAAAAATAAGGGGGAATTGTCTGCGTGAAAAGCCATGCATGAGCGGCTTCATTCCACCGGGGATGTGCAGAACATACTCATTCATACCCAGTCCGAATGCCATTATCCATGGCCAGAAAATGAAGAAGCATCTTGAGCTAGAACGATGGGCTCTACAAGGCTCTGAGCAGCCTCTGGACCAACCAGTGTAAAGCCATGGTCCATGTTAGGCTAAAAGTCAGTGTGGAGACGTGGTTTCTCAGCAGTTACCCTCCCACTGCATGATCATGTGACTAAGGCTGTATTCACACATAAAATGTGTACAGTTCTGTTCTAGTCCTATCCTTTCATCAGTTTTGTATTAGTTTTCTATGGCTAAGTTCACACATACAATAGGTACAGTTCCATTTCCATTAAGTTTGGTGAAATTTGCTTTCTTAAAACAGAAGGAAACTTGCAATAATTAAGATAGAAGTGAACATTTGTGGTTACCCACAATGTACCACTACTGAATATGCAAATTTCCGTTAAGTAAAACTGATGCAAACTGACAGGACTGAAACCAAACTGTGCACATTTTGGCCTCAATACACAAAAGGCAGTTTGTTAAAATCATTTTGGTTGGTAAAATACCGAATTCGGTATTTTACACTTTTTTTTTTCCAAATTCACAATTTTCCGCATGAGGCAGAAATCTAACAAAAATGCCTCAATTTACCAAGCCCTGCTTGGTAAGTGTCACTTACCAGCTGTGGAGCAGGTTAACGCAGGAAGCTGTGTGTATGAATCAGGGTTTTCTGTCCAGTGCATCCCCATCATCCCTTTAAATGTGCTGCAGCCACCAGGGGAGCTCTTCTGTATGCCACAATACAGATTTTAACATCTAAAGGGATGCAGAAAAGCCTCATAAAAATACAGTGAAGACCTGCCTTCCACCATGTCAGGTCAAATCAGCTTGAGAAGCATGGCTGTGTGGATCACCCTGTTTGCCTGACTCTCTCTATTAGCTGTCTGTCAATGTTACCACACAGAGAGAGAAGGGAGAGAGTGAGTTATCGGCTGGTCAGAGCTGGAGAAAAATATCAAACACTTTTGCTCCATTTACCGAATGCGCAAATGTTTGTAAATTGTAATTTATTGACATTTCTTGAGGCAATTACCGCACGGTAAGTTGGTAATTTAACATCCTTAGCAGTATGCCCGACACTGTGTCGGGCATACCGCTCTCTGTCCTCAGGAGTCCCCCAGGATTACTTCATTTGCTGCAATGGCTGCAAAACCTTTAGCAAGCACTAGACTAGCTAGTACAAGTGTCCGTCACCCCCCGATCGCCTGCGTTCCCCCCCCCCCCCCCGATCCCCACGTTTATACATTACGCAGCCTGGACCCAGCGATCGCACAGCCTTCCTGCACAGCTCCGGTCTCTCTATGGGGAGGATTGCGCATGACGTCAGGACATCGGCGACGTCATGTGCGATCCTCCCCACAGTGAAGACCGGGGAGGCTGCGCCGATCGCTGGAGCCAGGCTGGGTAATGTATAAACTGGCTATATCGGGGGGTGCCGGACACTTGTACTAGCTAGCCTAGTGCTAGCTAAAGGTTTTGCAGCAAATTAATTAATCCTGGGGGCGTTACACCGCTCAGGAGGTTAACTCACTAGTCGGTGATTCTAATTTTCTTTGCAGAAATAGGTTTAGTGAATTGTAATTTGGGAAGGTGTTCGGTAAAATCAGCTGTGTTCAGCATTACCGAATGTGATAATGCTTAGTGTATTGAGAGATTTTAGTCTGTTAGTGTTCCTAGACAATCATTTCTGATCGTTTATCCGAATACTCGAACGATCGTTCAGCAAATTGTATCGTCAGTGGCCACCTTAACACAATCAGCACAAGGATGTAATGGGAGCATCAAATCAATACCGCTAGAATACAACTGTAACTAACTTCCTGTCTGAACTATGGCATATAAACCACATTGTAGCTGCAGCGTGTTTCTGAAGCATAGCTGTTGCTAACATTAGCCAATGAATTTGTTAATGCTGCTACTGTGCCATACTAGAACTACTTTTTGCTGCACAGATATGCATTATAGCCACAAAAAAAGGTGTTTGGCAACTGCAGAGCAGTGACTATTATCTGACAATGTATATCTCTCCTGATAACAACTATTAACCTGTGTCCCCACTTGACTTCCGGATCTCATGCGGCCAGTATAATGTCCGCTCTGATGGTCCGCAGTGATCCGGCTGGAGCCTGGGGCAGATGCGCTCCCTCAAAGGTTATATGCGGGAATGCATCTGCCTGGCCTGGGATTATCGTGGACTGCACAGAAGTGCAGTCTGCTTACTGCAGCAGATCCCGCAAATATGCTCCTATGAATAAAAGGGGAGCAGTTCATTTTTCCGGTAGCAATGAGTGGAGAACAACCCCCCCCCCCCCAAAAAAAAAAATATCGTCACTGGGGTATACATAGTGCATGTAAAGTCCAGTCAGTCCTGATGATTAAGGCAACCCGCTTTTGGTGGTCAAAAGGTAAGTAAAGGTCTGAATTTTCTGTTTATATTAAATATGTTTCCTTGTTAATTTGAAGTCTTACCAACTTTTCAGCCTCTAGCAGGCCCTTGAGGAAGTCCACTTTCCTAGAATACTCGATCAGTAGTTCAGGAGCGGGCTTTCTGTCAAGACAAAAGAGACTATTTTAAACACTAAATAAATGGTACTGCTGCACATTAATTTAATTATAGGTCTGGCTACTTTGTCGGCACCAACAGGTCTGATAGCACACTTCCAGGTTCAGCTCCTCTGGACACAAAAGTCAAGCAAAACAAAGCCATCAGTGAGGAAAAAAAAAAAAACTTGTTGGCATGAATAAGCACACTTCCGTTCTGGCAAACATGCTTTCTGACTCTGCGACAAGACAACATCCTAGTAACCATGACACATTTCTTTCATGAGAATAAACAGACAATGGGAAATCCTGTTCTAAGAAATCATCAGAACAGAAATGATTCAAACAGCACTTCCTCACAGACCTCTGTAGCCACATTAGCTGCAACACAAAACTACGTCTGTGTTTGCATGTGCGTGCTCTATCCCGATAACCTTTTGATCCAAGTTTATGTATGCGATGTCTGAAGAGGTACTATAATTTTTCACTTATCAAGGGAGAGAAAAACATTGAGCCCATCAAAGCCAGCATTTGTTGAGCTAAGCACTTTGAGTCCGACAGGAGAAAGGTGCTATACAAATACTGCCATTATTACTGCCATTATTATTCACTAACAGTTGGTTAATTAACCAGCAACAAGATTGTTTGATTACCTAAATTTAAAGCAATCCTGAAGTGTAACCCACTCCCCACTAAGAAAAAGTTCCATACTTCAGCAGTGGAATGCCTCAGGACAGTTCAGGCTTTTCCAGCCACTGTTGCAGCATTGGGTACCTTTTCATCTTCTGTCCATGAGAGCGGCTGTGGACAAGCGCATCCATACTGGGCATGCTCAAGTACAGTCTGCGGATGCTCAGTAAGAGCAAACAGTCATGCACAGGTTTTTTCCTCCCTGCACAAGCGCTTTCCTCTACTAAGCATGCACAGACATTACTCACGCATTCCTAGTGTCAATGTGCTCATTTACGGCCACTCCGGCGGCCAGAAGAAACCTATTCAACCCGAGGACCATGCACCAGAACAGTCTATCCAGAGGCTTCCCACTACCATGGGCGTCTGGCGCCAAAGATCTTCGGGAGGAAGTGCAGTTACGTGCCGAAAAATGGGTGTGGTCATAGACCAAAAATGGGTGTGGCCACGGGTGAAGACAAATTTACATGAATTTAGCAATGTGGGACATTAGATTAGGACAGTGGTGGCGAACCTTTTGGAGGCCGAGTGCCCAAACTGCGACCCAAAAGTCACTTATCTATCGCAAAGTGGCAACAGCAATTTAAAGTAAATAGAAACGTTTAACTCATACATGAACATTATGGAAAATCCAAGTTAATAAATAATAAAATAAACTGTGAAGATAAACAATAATTTCATCCATCCTACTCCTGAAAAATGTATTCCTCTTTAGTACCTCCCAGTTTTATTTTAGGTTTTAAAAAGCTAAAAAAGTAGGTTTAATGCTATTGTCTCATATGATGATGATTCAGCTTTTTCCATAGTCTCGCAGTTAGCAATCATGTGACCCCCAACAAGACAAATTCAGCAATCATGAGGCCTCCAAAAAATCATGAGGCCCCCAACAAATCATGAGGCCCCCAACAAGACAAATTCAGCAATCATGAGGCCCCCAACAAATCAGGAGGCCCCCACCAACACAAATTCAGCCGTCATGAGGCACATAAATAGACAGCATTTCACATAAATAGGCAGAATGCCCCCTTAATATGGTAGACACCTCTTACCTGGCTTCTCAATTCTCCTCTGCTGGCTGCTGTGCCTGGCAATACTGTTTTTGGCTGGATTAAGGATGATGTGTCGGCTGAAAGGCCTTGCGGTGATGCTGTGGCCGGGCTGGCTGGCAGTGATGCTGTGGCTGGGTTAGCTGGCGGTGATGCTGTGACCTGGCTGACGGTGATGCTGGGCTGTGCTTGGCTAGTTGAAAAATGCTGGCCTGACTGGTGGTGATGCTGTGGCCTTCTTGACAGTGATACTGGGCTGGCTGGCCTGGATAGTTTAGGTAGTGACAGGTGTCCCCCAGTTTAGGTAGCGCCAGGAGCCCCCCAGGTTAGAAAGTGACAGGCGTCCCCCAGGTTAGGAAGTGACAGGGACCCCCATTTAGGTAGTGAGTGAAAGGGACCCCCATTTAGGTAGTGAGTGACAGGGACCCCCCATTTAGGTAGTGAGTGACAGGGACCCCCCATTTAGGTAGTGAGTGACAGGGACCCCAAGTTCGGTAGTGACAGGGACCCCCAAGTAGTGAGTGACAGGGACCCCCAATGGTAGTGACAGGGACCCCCATTTAAGTAGTGAGTGACAGGGACCCTCATTTAAGTAGTGAGTGACAGGGACCCCCGTTTAGATAGTGAGTGACAGGGACCCCCAATGGTAGTGAGTGACAGGGACCCCCATTTAGATAGTGAGTGACAGGGACCCCCAATGGTAGTGAGTGACAGGGACCCCCAATGGTAGTGAGTGACAGGAGCCCCCCTCTAGCCGCCGCCGCCGCACCCACCTTTCAGCCAGCAGCATGTCAGACCTCGATCAGTGGGCGACCCGACCAATAAGAGCGGGCGCACAGACGCACCACGCTCTATATGCGGAAGTGATGTCACTTCCGCATATCAGTGCAGTGTGCTAGGTCCTAGCGCCCGCACTATTGGTCACCGCCTGATCGAGGTCTGACGCGCGGCTAGAGGAGGAGGGGGGCGACGGCAAGAGGGGGGGGAAGCGGCGGCCAGGGGGAGGCCGGCGACCGCTTTTGCCATATGTGCAGACGCCCATGCCCACTACTGATGTATGTATCTAACTTTCATATTTTTGTAAGTGAGTAATTATGTTAGGATAGTTTTTTTTCTCATCAATAAACGTTATGTTTCCAATGATTCAGGACTCTAGGCATGCTGAAGTTCAAGGTGAATTAGTGAAATTACCAACCTGTTATTATATATGGAGGCTGCCATGTTGATAAACCTATAAAGTGCATTTTCCTGGCTGTGCTGATGCTCAGGCTTTAATACTTTCTCAATTTCTCACTAAAAGCAAACTCACAGACCAGCAGTTACTTTCTTCCATGATCAACACCTCGCCTGGACAAACCAGTCAGGCAAGCAGAACTCCATCATTTAGCATACTAGTGGAGTTAATTTTAGGAGGTGGGTTCAAGAAACTCTTCCCCGCAGGGCAACCACTTTGCGGTGTTAGTCTTAGACCCTGCATATTTTGGCATGCGAAAGCAAATGCATATTTGCATGAGCAATGTCTCGTGATAAGCCAATTAGGCCAAATTTGCAAAGCCAGATTTATCAGGTTTTAACTTGGTGTTTCATGCACACATTCCTCTGCTGTCGTGCTCGCAGTTATAACTGAAAGAAAACGGATTTTCTAAGTAATGTTCATGTTTTCCTATGGCACAGTTCCCACTACACACGTTTTAACCTAAAGCTTTTTCACAATGCACTGTTATGGAAAATACGCGTACGAACGCATACCAACGCATTAAGTGTAAAAGGGCCCTTACTGTTTATTCATCAAGTAGTAAACGGTAAACTGTTTTTGAACTGATTTGGTGTGTTGACCACTGGGTTTCTTGTCATCTGGCATACTAGCTATGGATTTTCTCCAGGCCAACATCTCCAATTCGGGCTGCTGTATCCTCTGTATCTTACAGCACAGCTGTACTCAAAAACTGTGAGAAACGATCAGACTATCTCCATGTAACAGATTACAGTTATGTGACTCAGACCTCAGATATGTAAGCTACATTGTTACCTGTAGTCTGTCACCAGGGGAAAAGGAAGATAGATTGGAAGGGAGGAAGATGGCGCGATGCACATAGGATTGTTATCAGAGGACTCTCACACAGAAGACATAGAATATTTCCACTCACACTGAATTGTACTGTGGTGAAACGCTGTCCTGGTGAAGACATAGTTTTCACTGAACATTTTAATCAGTTTTCTCATCCTTACTCATGAATATGAGGGCTTCTTTATTTATCTTTGGGGGAGGAGACAGCTAAATCAAACCTGAAGCTGAAAAAAAATCTGGTAGATTCACTGTAAAGCCTCTAGACGCTCCAGAGGCTTCCCTGAACTTCCACTGCTGGCCAGGATCCTCTTCATCCTCACAAACATACTCCCCTCTTTTTACCAGCATGGCCACACTGCACAGGCACCAGTAGCGTTGACACCTGTGCATAGAGAAAAAGGATGAGCACAAGCAGCTCCGTGCCACTGCGCAGGCGTGGTCCGTAGAGTGCTCCTGCACTGTTCAAGTTCGTATGCAAAGGGGAGTGTGTTCATGAGCAATATTAAACATTAAAGAAAACCTGTAACAAAGAAAACCTCCCTTGGGTGGTACTCACCTCGGGTGAGGGAAGCCTCCAGATCCCATTGAGGCTTCCCGTCCTCCTCGGTCCCACGGCGGCGGCGATGTAAAGATTTATCTCCCCGGCTCCAGCGCAGGATCGGCTCTCCGTCGGGCCGCTCTACTGCGCAAGCGCAAGTCTCATGCGCCTGCGCAGTAAAGCGGACCCGACGGAGATCGGCTATTTTCACCTATCACTGTGCGGAGAGCCGCAACAGCGCCCCCGCTGGAGCCAGGAGAGGTAAATAAATCAGCGCTTGTCGAGGGAGATTTCGGGACTCTTCGGGGGAGCCAGCGCTGGACTGCCTGCAGCTACAGGAGTGGTGGAAGCCTCATTGGTACCCTGAGGCTTCCCCCTCTTAGGTGAGTACCCCCGAGGGGAACCTTTTTTTGTTACAGGTTCTCTTTAATGTTGAATAATGTGAAAAAGGGTCACAGGGCTGGAACAAAGGACCATAGGAAGACAGAGGAATCCTCTACCAAGGTAAGTATCTAACTTTAATTTTCTTTTTCTGGCTTCAGTAACCCTTTAAGTGGAAAGTTGGGGCCCGTTGTGCAAGCCTACGAGAAATAAATTCCTGGTTATCTGCTTTAGGCTAAATACAGCATTAATAAAATCAAAGTGCGCTTGCTCAAGATAGGTACCTACTTACTATAAATATCATTATTATTATAGGTCAGTTGTGTGTACGTACATTGCATGCCCAAATGAAGCTACAAGCACAACATAGAAAGTTACATGCTGAATGTATTTTTGTTATTAAAAATGTTGAATACAGATAGTCTGACAGTGCTTCTGTGAGCAATATTAACCTATGTTACAATTATTTGCGCACTAAATGTAAAGGATTGTAAATCAGCAATCCTGGGCATAGATGATCCCACTGTCTCTACATCCCCCCTTTCATGCCCCCTGAAAATAACAACTTCATTTAAATACTTAGGTGTGACCATACAAGCCAATCCCACCCTGTACTATCAAGATAATATAGCCCCTCTCTTGACTCTCTCTAGCTGGTAGAATAAACCTAATAAAAATGACTAGCCGACCCGCGGCGTAGCATACGCCGCATAAGAGGGCAGGAAGGGGGTAATGGGCACAGCGGCGGGGAGGGGGGTTGGACCCCCCTCAACTGTGTCCCCCATGTGTGCTCTACCTCCAGCTTAAGTTCAGCAGGAACCCCCCCCCCCCCACCCTCACCCAGGTCCCTCATGTGCGCTCCCCCTCCTGCTTAAGCACAGTAGCAGCCGCCACTATTAGTAAATTAGTAAGGTGAAACAGAAGGTAATCTGCAATAATTCAGCTATAAGTGAATATTTGTGGTTATCCACAATGCACTGCTACTAAACATGCAAATTACCCCTTTTCCCCCTTGGTAAATCAAGCAAGCATATAGCTTTAAATGTTACACAGTCATATCAAACCCACATGTAGACAGCCTGTTTCAGACTTTTGGTCCTCATCAGTACATGGCAGGGATTGATATGGCTGTATGAGATAGGGCTTGGACCAGTACAACAGAGTAACCAAGCAGCTCAGGGTGACCCAAACCACTCGGAATATATAGGGGGATAAAAGGGACCAAAAAGACCTTCTACTAAAAAATACAAAGCTTGGTGTAATTTGCCTTCCTAAAACAGAAGGAAATATGCAATAATTCAGCTGTAAGTGAACATTTGTTGTTACCCACAATGCACTGCTACTAAATATGAAAATATTACCTTTTCACCCTTAGTAAGTCAAGCAAGCATCCAGAACCACTGGTGTATAGCAAGCCTATAGCTTTAAATTTTACACAACCATATCAAACCCACATGTGACAGCCTGTTTCAGACTTTTGGTCCTCATCTGTACATGGCAAGGATTGATATGGCTGTATGAAATAGGGCTTGGACCAGTACAACAGAGTAACCAAGCAGCTCAGGGTGACCCAAACCACTCGAATGTATAGGGGGATAAAAGGGACCAAAAATACCTTCTACTAAAACAATCAAAGCTTGGTGTAATTTGCCTTCTTAAAACAGAAGAAAATCTGCAATAATTCAGCTATAAGTGAACATTTGTGTTTACCACAATGCACTGCTACTAAATATGCAAATTATTCCTTTTTGCCCATGGTTAGTCAAGCATGCCTATAGCTTTAAGTTTTACACAGTCATATCAAACCCACAAGTGCCAGCCTATTTCAGACATTTGGTCCTCATCAGTACATAGCAGGGATTGATAAGGCTGTATGAGATAGGGCTTGGACCAGTACAACAGACTAACCAAGCAGGTCAGGGTGACCCAAACTACTAAGAATGTATAGAAGGATAAAAAAAAGAGACCAAAAAGCCCTCCTACTAAAAAAAGCAAAGCTTGGTGTAATTTTCATTCTTAAAACAGAAGCAAATCTGCAATAATTCAGCTATAAGTGAACATTTGCGGTTACCCACAATGCACTGCTACTGAATATGCAAATTATCCCTCTTTGCCCTTGGTTTGATATGACACTACTTCTTCTTCTTGCTTGGACCAGCCCCTTCTTCTTGCTTGGACCGGCCCTGGGGGCAGGGCGCTACTTCTTCTTCTTGCTTGAAGGTTGAGGCACTTACTCTATTATATATATAGATCCTTCTTCCTAAAATTTTATACATTCTACATAATTCTCCTGTATTCATTCCAATGCCCTTCTTCAAAAAAACGTAACTCATTCTTTCTCTCCATAGTATGAGGTAAATCACGTGCAAAACTCAAATATACCATCTTACAATGTCCCTCTGAAGCAGGCGGCTTAGCATTACCTATCCCATTACTATACTACATAGCATCACAATTAGAACATATTTCCAACTGGTTTATTGACCCGTCTCTTTACGCACCAGAACTGCTAGGATTCGAAGCTACAAGCAGGACCCACAATCTACCCTTTGCCCTCCTGAAGAACGCCCTGTGCCACCATAATCCCCAAAACACCATCTTGGTCCAGGCGGCCAGAATCTGGTCAAAAGCAATTAAAATTCTCCCTACCAAAATTTGGGAATATTATACCCCATTATGGGATAATCCCTCCCTATCAGAATTAACTACACTGCAAAACACTAAGCTCTGGGCAGACAAAGGGATAAACTACCTGGGGCAAATCATCAAGAGTTCACAACTTGTCCCCCTTTCACTCTTAAAAGAAACATACTCGCTACCACATAAATTCGATTTTATGTACACACAATTATCACACGCCCTAAAGGCTCAATTTCGCATTGGTCTTCCCCTGACGGGCACCTCCCTGATCTTGGAAATCATCAAAGATGGGCCAGTCAAACATCAAAATAGGCACTCTTTATTCACTTTTACTACAGACCCAAACTCATAAACAAATGGAATCAGCTCGAAATAAATGGACCGCGTTAGACTTAGAAATAGATGAGGAGGAATGGGAGGACTGTCTTTTAATATCCAAATCTATTTCACCATGCATAAGAGACAAATTAACTCAACTTAACATCATCCACCAAAGCTACCTTTTGCCATCCCAAGCAGTTAAATACTCCCCTAACTCCTCCCCAAACTGCCCCAAATGCAACCCTTCTTTCTTACATATGTTATGGGAATGTCCCCCACTTGTAAGATTCTGGAAAAAGGTAGTAGACTTCTTGCACGATCGAATGGGCTCCCCAGTAACACTTGACATCAAAACATGTATTTTAAATATTACGGTACTAATGACGAAGTCAATAAATTTGATAAAATCTTCCTTAACTTAGCTAACATCTGACGTCGTTACGCGCACCAGGAAGCGAACGGACCGGCCGGTCGGGAGCAGCAAGCGCGGACGAGAGAGAGACCCTGCGGCTGAGGGAGGGACCAGGAGCGGAATACCTTTCATAGTGTAGACCCAGCGGATGGGCAGCGGCAAGGATTTTATGTGCTGAAAAAACTCCGGGACGCGTAAGTGCAATGTATATATGCGCCCAGAGGCAATTTGTACAGGATTACGCTATGTACCTTTTTATATTTTTTTTATTGAGATAACTTGATTGGATTAAAAGAAGACTTGCAACACCGGTTCTAGGCTATTGATTGACAGCTAATCTAAGCGTTGTTTCCACCTGCAAGCGGAGGTGGGCAGCATCTGGTGAGCCTTTAGGCATATACTTCCTTGGGGATTGGCACTGAGTGAGAGTACAGGCACAGAGGTTCTGTTTATGCACCGGTTTCTACTGAAGTCAATAATAGTGTCATTGCTATTGGAACTTTTCGAATACTCTGAACGTTATTACCCTATGTGGAGTTTGATTTTATTTTAGGTCCGGAGAGCGCAGCAGCCTTTTTAAATCATTGCATCCCATTCTGGACTTTCTGCAGCGATCCCAGGGACTGGTGAACAAATTGACTTTCCCTTTCTATTTGAACTGTGGCGCAGTGTTTTAAATTAATTATTATAAATACACTGATTGTGCTGTGAGACCATGTTGCATTTCATCATAATGTATATACTACGTACAAACTCTCAACACCCCTTGTAATCATTTTCCTCAATATATTGTGATACTATATTTGTAACCTGCTTTATACTTTCAATAAACGAACCTTTGTTTAACGAAAAAAAAAAAAAAGGAAAAGGATTTGTTAGAATAAATAAAACAACATTTACCGTATTTTTCGGACTATAAGACGATCTGGACTATAAGACGCACCTAGTTTCAGAGGACAAAAACCATGAAAAAAAATAAAATACAAAAACTTGCTACGTCATTAGTTCAGGGGCGTCTTATGGTCCTCCCCCCCCCCCCCCCCCCCCCCCCCAAGCTGTCTCTATCTAAACTACACTGTCCAGCTACACTAACTCCTGCTGCCCCCACAACCTACACTAAGCTACATTGACCCCACAACTTACACTAAGCTACACTCCCCCCTCAACCTACACTAAGCTTCACTGACCCTACAACTTATACTAAGCTACACTCCCACCTCAACCTACACTGTCCCCACAAACTACACTAAGCTACACTGACCCAACATACAGTACATTACAGTGCAATTACCGGCTGTAGCCTAATGGTCCTGGAAGGAAGGGAAGCTGCAATCAGGGAGATCAGTCTCGGTCTCCCATCGGTACAGGGACTCATCAGCGGCAGTAGACGGGGATCAGCAGAAGCTGCCCACGTGGTGAGAGGCAGCTTATCGGTCCGGCAGCAGCAGCCGGAAAACGGTCATCAGTGCATCACATCAGTCACTCATGGTGGAGGAGCTGGAACCGCTGCAGGATGGCCCACGAGGTGCGCAAGTGGGGGAGAGGAAGTTCGTTGCTCTGGTTCTCGGCGGTGAAGGTGCTGGAGCAGCTGAAGGATTGGTCCACGTGGTTGCTCTGGGTGACAGGAAGCTTGGCTGTCTGCCGGTCTGGATCTCGGCGGTGAACGAACTGGAGCCGCTGAAGGATTGGTCCACGTGGTGACAGGAAGGATTGGCTCCAGGTGACAGGAAGCTCGTCGGTCCAGGTCGGCAGTGGAGGAGCTGGAGCCACTGGAGGATTGGCCGGCGTAGTGCACCCAGGTTACAGGAAGCTCGTTGGTCTGTGTCGCGGCAGTGGAGGAACTGGAGCCAATCGTGGATTGGCCCAAGGGTGACAGGCAGCTGATTGGTCCGGGACAGGTCCGCTGTACTCACAGCCTCTCTTGCCGCCTTTGCTGCTGACTCTTTTGCAGAATCTCTCGCCAGCTCTCTGCCCTGCAGCCAAGGTGATGTGCGTTGTGCACATGGCTGCGCACACCACTCTCACAGCCATGCTTCAGCCTCACTCGCTGCCACATCATGCGTGACCCCTGCCGCCAGGTCACGCAGTGAAAGGGATGGACATAGCGCTCTGATGCAATATACAATCATGCCTGGAGATGGGGGACTCGTATATATAGCAGCATCGGTAAGCTCCCGCTACATTCTTTGCACTCTAGTCCGTACATTCGGACTATAAAACGCACCAACTTTTTCCACCCAATTTTGGGGGAGAAAAAGTGCGTCTTATAGTCCGAAAAATACGGTATATTGCGCTTTATTGCTGGCGGACTCAAAGTGCTTCAGGGCTGTAGCCACTTATGGCAACCAGGATCATTAGGAAGCCTTGCCCAAAGACTACTTTCTGTTTTACATACTGGCTTAAGCCGGGATTCTAACCCTGGTCAAAAGGCTTAAAGTGAACCTCCGGACTCAAAATCGACTCAGCAGCACTGAAAAGGCCTGGTGTTTCTTTAACAGTTTCACGGCATCAGAACTTTGTTTCTCTTATACAAGCCTTATTTTTAGCTGCACAGAAGAAAACTGGCCGGGCTTTTTTCCCCATGATGCTGTGCAAAGCATGATGGGATTTCTGATGTTGTTCTCGTTCTGCTGTTTTGGTGCATTTTTTTTTCTTTTACATTTTGAATCTGACATTTGAAGCCTAGTGTGTGCAGCTGGGAGGGGTAATTAGGACACAGGACAGTTGGAACTGTGTCTCCTGCTCCTTGTCACCTCCTTTCAACCAAAAAGATGGCTGCCCCCATGACAAAGATGGCGGCCCCCATGAATCACAAACATTTGCCTGTTCTTTTAAAACAGGGTGGGTAAGAGATTACCTATCTATTCTAATTAACATAACTAATGGAACTTGATGACAGTATGTTTGTTAAGGCTGAAGTTCCCCTAAAAACCCTACATAAGACAAAAGCCTTTACCATTATGTTATCCAGCTGACTTCAGGTTTAGGTTATTCTTTACCTAAACCTGAGGTCTTAAAGCACATTTGAAGTGAGAGGGACTGGATTATTCACATGCATGTTTCAGACACTACTGCAGCCGAAGTAATCAGCAGGGCTTCCAGGCGACTAGTATAATTTCAAAGCAAATAAATATGGCAGTCGTATCTCTCTCACTTCAGGTGTCCTTTAAAAAAAAGCTGTAAGCCTACTTGCACTGAGGTTAAAAGCATCCCGGCAAGGTCAAATAAATACCCTTAAATTAAAAACTAAAAAGTACAATCATCATCGGTATCATTGTACAAAGTACAATATAGACCAGGCTTTCTCAGCCAGGGTTCCTTGAGCACTCTGCAGGGGTTCCTTGGCATTTTACCCCATCGTGGGGGAAGTATAATAGAGCACAGTGTAATAGGTGGTACTGTAACAAGAAGCACTAAATTGGGGGCTCAGGAGACAGTTTAATGAGTGGCAGTGTAATAGGAGGTAGTGAAATTAACAGCCTAGCCTACTTTTAAAGACCATGCCTCCTGTAGGGGTTCCTTTGAGACCAAAAAATTGTTTGCAGGGGTTCCTTGAGATCCAAAAGTTATTTGCAGGGTTCCTCCAATGTAAAAAGGTTGAGAAAGGCTGATATAGACAACAGTAGCCTGAAAAGCGCTCTAGTGTGAATGGGGCCTAAAGGTGCCAGACTTTTTTTTTATAGTGAGCTGCAGAGCAGGACCTTGCAGTACTTGAGAAAGGCTATGAGATTAGGGCACAGGGCACATACAAGCAATTTAGTAGCAACTTGTGTAAAGAATTGGTATATCCAGGATATATTTTTGATATGGCAGGGAGATGGCAAGAGGTAGTTAAAGCGGATCCGAGATGAAAAACTAAATATAACAAGTGACTTGTCTATATATCTTATCTAAAGTTTAGATAGTTTACACAGCAAATCTATCTTCAAACCGCTTCAACAGTATATTAATATTTTTCCTGTGATACAATGGGAGCAGACATGTTTTCTGCTTGTCACTATTACACAATTACACACACAGGCAAGCTTATCTGTGTCTACGCATGCTAATCTGCATATTCTGTGAAAACTCCACTCTTATCTCCTCCATTACACAGGCAACTGATCTGTATCTGCACTGCAGCTCTCAGATTGTGAAAACTCTGCCTCTGAAATCTATAGCTAGTAACACCTTTTTCACCTGCCCAGACTGAAATCCCACAATCCCTTGCAAGCGCCAAGGCACTCTGGAGAAGCTGTGGGTGTGGCTTTATTAGTGTATAGGAAATTAGAGTATTAAAACAAAACAAAACAAGTATTTGGCTTGAGGAATGCCCTATAAACTATATGTAAGGAACACAATTATGCAAGGAGTAAAAGTTCATCTCGGATCCACTTTAACTAGGTTATAAGAAGCTTGAAGGACAGCTCAGAGTCAAATATCTGCATTCCAAGCAAATTTGTTGGCCAAGAGTGCAAGCCAGTGTTCATGGTCCTCTGGCCCCGACCAATACCAAGCGACAGCAGTTGGATAATGTATTGTTTAAAAAGCACACTTTGCCCCCAATATTCACATTAGCCTTATCCTCCTGGAAAAGGTAGATGTCTTCATGGGCCTCCTGCCCCCACATTTCTTGCTGGAACCACTGGTCCACAATCCTGGCCTGCATTTCTAGGAAACTTTGGTGGGATGGGGCCTGTGGCAACTGGTGAGGGTAACCTCTCTGAAAAACATTTTGACAGATCAAAAGATACTTGCCTATGCTAACCTTTTAAGTACAGTACAGACCAAAAATTTGGACACACCTTCTCATTAAAAAAGAGTTTTCTTTATTTTCATGACTATGAGCATTGTAGATTCACACTGAAGGCGTCCAAACTATGAATTAACACATGTGGAAGTATAGTACATAACCAAAAAGTGTGAAACAACTGAAAATGTCATAGTCTAGGTTTTTCAAAGTAGCCACCTTTTGCTTTGATTACTGCTTTGCACACTCTTGGCATTCTCTTGATGAGCTTCAAGAGATAGTCACCTGAAATGGTCTTCCAACAGTCTTAAAGGAGTTCCCAGAGATGCTTAGCACTTGTTGGCCCTTTTGCCTATACTGTGCGGTCCAGCTCACCTCAAACCATCTCGATTTGGTTCAGGTCTGGTGACTGTGGAGGCCAGGTTACCTGGCGCAGCACCCCATCACTCTCCTTCCTGGTCAAATAGCCCTTACACAGCCTGGAGGTGTGTTTTAGGTCATTATCCTGTTGAAAAAGAAATGTTCCAACTAAAAAGCAAACCGGATGGAATAGCATGCCACTGCAAGGTGCTGTGGCAGCCATGCTGGTTCAGTATGCCTTTAATTTTGAATAAATCCCCAACAGTGTCACCAGCAAAGCACCCCCACACCTCCTCCATGCTTCACGGTGGCAACCAGGCATGTAGAGACCATTCGTTCACCTTTTCTGCGTCGCACAAAGACACGGTGGTTGGAACAAAAAATCTCAAAATTTGGACTCATCAGACCAAAGCACAGATTTCCACTGATCTAATGTCCATTCCTTGTGTTTAGCCCAAACAAGTCTCTTCTGCTTGTTGCCTGTCCTTAGCAGTAGTTTCCTAGCAGATATTCTACCATGAAGGCCTGATTCACATAGTCTCCTCTTAACAGTTGTTCTAGAGATGTGTCTGCTGCTAGAAATCTTTGTGTGGCATTGACCTGGTCTCTAATCTGAGCTGCTGTTAACCTGCGATTTCTGAGGCTTGTGACTCGGACTAACTTATCCTCCGCAGCAGAGGTGACTCTTGGTCTTCCTTTCCTGGGGCGGTCCGCATTTGAGCCAGTATCTATGTAGCGTTTGATGGTTTTTGAAAATGCATTTGGGGACACTTTCTAAGTTTTCCCAATTTTTCAGACTGACTGACCTTTATTTCGTAAAGTTTTTTTTTCTTTACTTAGCTGCTTTTTTTCTTGCCATAATACAAATTCTAACAGTCTATTCAGTAGGACTATATAGCTGTGTATCCACCTGACTTCTCCAAAACGCAACTGAGAGTCCCAACCCCATTTATAAGGCAAGAAATCCCACTTATTAAACCTGACAGGGCACACCTGTGAAGTGAAAACCATTTCAGGTGACTACCTCTTGAAGCTCATCAAGAAAATGCCAAGAGTGTGCAGGGCAGTAATCAAAACAAAAGGTGGCTACTTTGAAGAACCTAGAATATGACATTTTCAGTTGTTTCACAGTTTTTGGTTATGTACTATACTTCCACGTGTTAATTCATAGTTTGGATGCCTTCAGTGTGAATCTACAATGTTCATAGTCATGAAAATTAAGAAAACTCTTCGAATGAGGTGGTGTGTCCAAACTTTTGGTCTGTACTGTACATGTTGATCCGGATCCTTACACTGCATTGTTTGGTCGGAAGATCCCCCAGCTTTCCATATATCAAAATATTTTGGCAACCCTCTTCTGCACAGCTGCCAAATGTATATTTGCCAGACACTGGAAAGGGTCCTTACCTCCTCACCGAGCACTCCTGGAAAGAATATGTTGGATATACCACATGGAACAGATCTCCTACTTAAAATCTGATCTATCCAGGTTCAGTCTTATCTGGACAGTCTACATTGTACATTTCCTAGAGTCCTCCTCCTTCTCATTCCTGATACGTCTTCAAATTGCTCTTGCGGTTAGGGTTGGTTCACACTTGCGTAAAAAAATGGTCTGTTACCGAAGCGTAACTGATACTATGCAAACGGAACGGATGTGAACGGATCCAATGTTAACATCCATCTGGTCAAACGGATCTGTTCCACATGAGTTTTGCTGCAGCACCAATTTTTCCGGACTGCTGAGCCTAGCGGACCAGAAACGGAAGATGAAGCCCTGCATTGGGGGCAATGAGAGAACGTTTCTTCACACTAGTGAATAAACGGACCGTTCCAAGGGGCAAAATCCACTGAGGGTGGGGGTCTGCGGAGGATGTGGAGACACAAACCTGGCCTAAAAAGTGCACCTGAGTGGGCGGGTGAGGGAGGGTTAAAAACTACCTAGGCTTCCATCTTCTTCATTGCCGCTGTGCTGTTTCTTCCAGGCTTCCGTCTTCAATTGCGTCCCGCCCCGCGTCATGTGACTACACTATCTCCTTCAATCCAGAAGGAGGAAGCGTTGTAGTCACATGACGCAACGGGGGACACAATTGAAGGCTGAAGAAGAAAGAAGCCTGGAAGAAACCGCCCGGCTGCAATGAAGAAGACGAAAGCCTGGGTAGTTTTAACCCTCTCTCACCTGCTCGGCTGCTGCAGCCTCCCTCACCCGCTCGGCTGCTGTGGCAATGAAGTGAAACCGGATCCGGTCGACCGGTGATCAGATCCGTTTTCAGAGATCCGTTTGCCAGTGTGAACCAAGACTAACAGATCCAGTGAAGCGGAAACCGGATCCATTTGGCTTTAATCCCCAATGTGAAACGAGCCTTATTGTAGCCTATGTGGATTATTGTATGTAGTATATACTCACTGCGTGTACTTCTCATTTTCGACTCTTGCAATGTATCACATTGTGCAAACACGTTTTTCTTTCATTCTTGATTTACCACGTATATTATATCTACAGTAATGTGTGGTATACCCCTGATGAGTTACAAGCCAGTAACGAAATCCATTGGGCGGTGGACGTACCAGGATAAGGACAACGGATCCCGGAGCGGCGTTTTGAGCGCAGAACAGTGGCAGCCGAGGGTGGAGGATAGTACGACACCGTGCCCTGCCTGGCAATGGGGGAGAGCCCGTCAATAAAACTATGTGCAATTAACAACGTGGACATTTTAATAAAGGTGATTTTAAAGTTACAATATCACGCTATGTGAGGCTTTTCTTTGAGGTCTTGCAAAGGAGAAAAAAACGTTATTAGCAGCGTTGACACCAGGATCCTGAGGAACCTAGGCTTCCTGGAATAGTGCATGGTTGGCCAGTCTAATAGTGGCCAATACGTCCGGTGAGTCTGTTCACGACTGGGTGTTTATGGTGGAGGTGCTACCGATATTTGATGCAAGGCGTATTGAATAAGAAGATATAGAAATTAAATTAGTTGAAGGGTGTGTGCTGAGAAAATAACATAGTGACTTTTAAAAGTTTGCCTAAACCTGGTAAAAGCGCACCCTATAGGACAACAATAGCTTGCTATAGCGCTTTGAAATTTGTATGCAAATTTGAGCTCAGGCAATCGCCATTACCCAAATGAGTCACTGAGCACCGCTATATCCGTAATTCTCATTACGGCCTATGGTGGCGAAAAATGTTATGGAAAAGGGGAGGACAAGGTCATAATCTGAATCATACCACATAACCCATGAAACACAATGAAGACAGTGTAATAGACATTCATGTCTATCAGTGGAACTAGGGACACTAGTGTTTAAGGATGATGTGTCGGATGACAGAAGCAGCAGGTTGAATTCCAAAGTGCAACAGACAATACTATCTGCTCAGAAATGGTGTAAATAGATAAGATGGTGCTTATAAGTAGAGATAAACAATTACTCAAAACATACTGCAGAAACAACCCAAGTGTTTCCGGCAACAAAGTGTAGTGGCAAGGAAAGCCAACATTATGGAAATTGTGTCACCGGACCCAAGATTAACATATACTGTACATACGTAAGCATTGCAAGTAAACAGCGGTTTGCCATGCATCAATACTATAGAATGCTACACCTTACTGCACATTCACATCTAGTATAACAAAGATAGCTATATGTATGTACTGACAAAATTTCTTAACGCAACCCTCTAACGTGAATAGCAGGAAGCTGCAACTTTCATTAAACCCATTTAAATACGTCAGTATGAGAGCTGTATATTTCCCCCCTGTTGCTTCGGAAACCATTATTTGTGCTATTTTTAACAATCTTCCTGTAAACCATACAATGACCAAGCTCCTAGCTCTTGGAAATGTTTATTATGATACAGAAAACATCCCCTCTATTTGTAGATAAATAATAATACACGATGGACCATAATAAGGATCTAAAGAATCATTGAGAAGGACAACAATAAAAAAAAAACCCCACACAGAATGGTTTTATCATAACAAACGATCTCCAAAACAGAAAAAGGTTTACTACATCTTGTTTCTAAAAACACATCATGACAGGCAAGGAGATTAATTATTTTCCATCTAGATTACCTATTAGCTGTTTCTATGCCAAACAAAGTGAAGCACTAGTGCTTTTATTCACTTACTAGGTGTTTGTCTGTGATTTCCATTAGCTTTATTAATAGTAACAGGAAAAAAAGAAGGAGTAATTACTATAGGACCGTGCCTGGCAATGAAAGTCTCAATATACACGAACGGACAAAAGATTGGGTATGCATATTTATATTCAGAATTTTTGCACTAGTTGCTCCTAAAATGTTGTGGAGCCACGTTCTATGAAAAATATAGCTTTGGATAAGTCTCTATGAGCTTGCCACTGGAATTTTTGCCCATTCCTCTAGGCAAAACTGCTCCAGCTCCTTTATATTCTTTGGTTTTCGCTTGCAAACAGCAATCTTCAAGTCGGACCACAGATTCTGTATTGGATTGAGGTCTGGGCTTTAACTAGGCCAGTCCAACACATTTAAAGGTTTCCCCTTATAGGCCCATACACACGTCGGATTTGCGCGAACGACGGGTCGTTTGAACGTTCCGTCGTTCGCACGTTTCCGCATGAAATCCGGCGTGTGTACAGACTATCGTTCGGGAGATAAGACTGGTTACCAACGATCCGCCGGGCGGATCGCTGGTAACCAGTCTTATCTCCCGAACGATAGTCTGTACACACGCCGGATTTCATGCGGAAACGTGCGAACGACGGAACGTTCAAACGACCCGTCGTTCGCGCAAATCCGACGTGTGTATGGGCCTTAAACCACTCAAGTGTTGCATAGCCATATAGTTTGGGTCATTGTCCTGGTTGAACGTGAGCCTCCATCCCAGTCTCAAATCCGTGGCAGACTGACAGAGATTTTGCTGAATAATATCCCTGTATTTAGCAACACCCATATTTTCCTTGACTCAGGCCAGTTTCCCAATCCCTGCTGCTGAAAAACATTTCCCCAGCATGATACTGCCACCACCATGTTTCACTGGAAAAAGTTCAATTGTAGGCTCATTTGACCAGAGCAACTTCCTCCATACATTTGGGGAATCGCCATCATGCCTTTGGCAAACTCAAAATGTGCCTTCTTATGTTTAATACGTATAGAACTCCAATTTCACTATCACGGACTTTTGAAGGTAATTGGTTGTACCCGGTCTTTGTAAGGGCTTCACAGCAAATGTGGGTGAAAACATATGCACATGCCAATTTTCAGTTTATTACTATCTATCTATCTATCTATCTATCTATCTATCTATCTATCTATCTATCTATCTATCTTCACCAACTAAGACTATTTTGTGCAGATCCACATTTAACACACCTAAAGTGAACCCGAGGTGAGAGTAATATGGAAGCTGCCATATTTGTTTCCTTTTAAACCACCTCCTTAGCGATAACCCCCGAGTCAGGCTCGGGATGGAAATCCGCAGCTCTTAGCAGTAATCCCGAGCTGGATCCATGGGAGGTGTGGAATGTGCAGGGCTGCCGCAGATCTATCTAGCAGTATGATTTTTAGGGTCTGAAACTTTGAGAAAAAATTGCAGCGCTTTTGGAAAATAAATCTGGAAATAATCATACCGCCAGGGAGGTTAAACCATACCAGTTACCGAGCAGCCCTGCTTTATTGTTTGAATCACACCAGAAACAAGCATAAAGCTAATGTTCTCAGTTCTCACAGTATTGCCAGAAACACCTGATCTGCATATGCTCGTTCAGGGCCTATGGCTGAAAATATTAGAGGCAGAAGATCAGCAGGGCTGCTCGGTAACTGGTATGGCTTAAAAGGAAATAAATATGGCCGCCTCCATATAACATCTCGAGTTCACTTTAAAATCACAGGTTGGAAAGTAACAAAATAGGTACAAAGCAAAAGGATGAATACTTTTGGCCAAAATGGGCAATCTACAGCTTAGGCCAAAAGTGTGTGCTTGCACTTCTGAAGTGGTGGCTAGCTGCTACTGCAACTGTGTATGGGTGGACTGAAGTGAGTAGGGAAACAATGCACGCAAGTGAACGTTAGATCAGACTAGATGGCCACCCACCTTTGCATTTAGCAAATAAATAAGCATGGTCCCTGCAGTGTAATGCTGACTTTTGACAGCACTCTGTACCTAAGTGTCCATGGTAATGGGCAGTGTGTACTTACACAAATGGATACAGCATTCTTGTCCATCACCTGCAAAGCTGTGACAGACTCTTCTCTGAAAAAAAATCTAATTTCTATACAAGATTTGAAGGGAGCACCTAGACTTGAGCTTAACTACAACAGTGCCCAGCAAAGCAGTAGCACAGACACTAAAAATCCGCCTATAAATGGATCAGCCCAAAGATCAGAAAGGTAGGTAGGACACAGATACACACTACACTAAAAGCAAGAATAACTATCTAGTCACATTGGTGCCTATTGGATTGCTTTCTGGTGTGGAGACACTTTCATATTCTGAATTTGTGGACTACTGTGCCATTGAACATGCTAAGCCATGGATCTGCTGCTTTCCTTTCCTGGCTTTTATAATTCCTCTCCTCCCAGAAGTAAAAACCTGACACTTCAGTGGTAACCTGAATAAGTGTCCAGTTAAGATTTTAACAGCCTCTATCTGGATGACTAGTTGTCCAGATAGAATGTAGTGGTTAACAATACAAGATATTAGATCTGGATTAACCACTTGAGGACCTAGGGCTTTCTACCCCTTAAGGACCGGCCACTTTTTTTCCATTCAGACCACTGCAGCTTTCACGGTTTATTGCTCGCTCATACAACCTACCACCTAAATGAATTTTGGCTCCTTTTCTTGTCACTAATAAAGCTTTCTTTTGGTGCTATTTGATTGCTCCTGCGATTTTTACTTTTTATTATATTCATCAAAAAAGACATGAATTTTGGCAAAAAAATGATTTTTTTAACTTTCTGTGCTGACATTTTTCAAATAAAGTAAAATTTCTGTATACATGCAGCGTGAAAAATGTGGACAAACATGTTTTGGATAAAAAAAAAAAACCCATTCAGTGTATATTTATTGGTTTGGGTAAAAGTTATAGCGTTTACAAACTATGGTGCAAAAAGTGAATTTTCCCATTTTCAAGCATCTATGACTTTTCTGACCCCCTGTCATGTTTCATGAGGGGCTAGAATTCCAGGATAGTATAAATACCCCCCAAATGACCCCATTTTGGAAAGAAGACATCCCAAAGTATTCACTGAGAGGCATAGTGAGTTCATAGAAGATATTTTTTGTCACAAGTAAGCGGAAAATGACACTTTGTGACAAAAAAAAAAAAAAAAAAAAAAAGTTTCAATTTCTTCTAACTTGCGACAAAAAAAAATTAAAATCTGCCACGGACTCACCATGCCCCTCTCTGAATACCTTGAAGGGTCTACTTTCCAAAATGGGGTCATTTGTGGGGTGTGTTTACTGTCCTGACATTTTGGGGGGTGCTAAATTGTAAGCACCCCTGTAAAGCCTAAAGGTGCTCATTGGACTTTGGACCCCTTAGCGCAGTTAGGCTGCAAAAAAGTGCCACACGTGGTATTGCCGTACTCAGGAGAAGTAGTATAATGTGTTTTGGGGTGTATTTTTACACATACCCATGTTGGGTGGGAGAAATATCTCTGTAAATGACAATTTGTTAATTTTTTTTTTACACACAATTGTCCATTTACTGAGATCTTTCTCTCACTCAGCATGGGTATGTGTAAAAATACACCCCAAAACACATTATACTACTTCTGAGTACGGCGATACCACATGTGTGGCACTTTTTTGCACCCTAACTGCGCTAAAGGGCCCAAAGTCCAATGAGTACCTTTAGGATTTCACAGGTCATTTTGAGAAATTTCGTTTCAAGACTACTCCTCACGGTTTAGGGCCCCTAAAATGCCAGGGCAGTATAGGAACCCCACAAATGACCCCATTCTAGAAAGAAGACACCCAAACGTATTCCGTTAGGAGTATGGTGAGTTCATAGAAGATTTTATTTTTTGTCACAAGTTAGCGGAAAATGACACTTTGTGAAAAAACACAATTAAAATCAATTTCCGCTAACGAACTGCGCTAAGGGGCCCAAAGTCCAATGAGTACCTTTAGGATTTCACAGGTCATTTTTGTTTCAAGACTACTCCTCACGGTTTAGGGCCCCTAAAATGCCAGGGCAGTATAGGAACTCCACTAATGACCCCATTTTAGAAAGAAGACACCCCAAGGTATTCCGTTAGGAGTATGGTGAGTTCATAGAAGTTTTTATTTTTTTGTCACAAGTTAGCGGAAATTGATTTTAATTGTTTTTTTTCACAAAGTGTCATTTTCCGCTAACTTGTGACAAAAAATAAAATCTTCTATGAACTCACCATACTCCTAACGGAATACGTTTGGGTGTCTTCTTTCTAGAATGGGGTCATTTGTGGGGTTCCTATACTGCCCTGGCATTTTAGGGGCCCTAAACCGTGAGGAGTAGTCTAGAAAACAAATGCCTCAAAATGACCTGTGATTAGGACGTTGGGCCCCTTAGCGCACCTAGGCTGCAAAAAAGTGTCACACGTGGTATCGCCGTACTCAGGAGAAGTAGTATAATGTGTTTTGGGGTGTAGGGGCAGGTTAGGGGCTGATTGATGGGTGGCAGTGACAGGGGGTGATTGATGGGTGGCAGTGACAGGGGGTGATTGATGGGTGATTGACAGGTGATCAGTGGGTTATTACAGGGAAGAACAGATGTAAATATTGCACTGGCGAATTGATAAGGGGGGGGGGGGGTCTGAGGGCAATCTGAGCGTGTAGGCGGGTGATTGGGTGCCCGCAAGGGGCAGATTAGGGTCTGATCTGATGGGTAACAGTGACAGGTGGTGATAGGGGGTGATTGATGGGTGATTAGTGGGTGTTTAGAGGAGAGAATAGATGTAAACACTGCGCTTGGGTGGTGATCTGATGTCGGATCTGCGGGCGATCTATTGGTGTGGGTGGGTGATCAGATTGCCCGCAAGGGGCAGGTTAGGGGCTGATTGATGGGTGGAAGTGACAGGGGGTGATTGATGGGTGGCAGTGACAGGGGATCGCGTCACGGATGACGCGATCGCTCCGCCCATGCCCTTAAATGGACCGCCACCTCTGTGGGTGAGCCGGTCCTTAAGGGCTCCACTTCCCGGCCGCCTCTGTGCGTTAGGCGGTCAGGAAGTGGTTAATACACAGGCAATTAAGTTTTTTCTGATCTGTTTCTACCATTTTATAGTTGGGTTCCATACCTCTAGGGAAACAAGTAAATATTTATGCACACTGATAAGAGCATTCACATGAAAATAAAATTGACTTTTGTGTCCATTTAAAGTTTTTAAAAAAGGGACTGAAGTTGGAAAATGCCATGATTCCAGAAATAGTTACCTCAAATGATAAGGTGATATTCATTGAACTGTATTACATTCCTGCCGTTAGTCTCCTATGTACAGCTTGGCATTTCTCAACAGGTATTGCAGTTATGCCTCCAACACATATACAGGATCTTCTAAAAAAAATTAGCATATTGTGATAAAGTTCATTATTTTCTGTAATGTACTGATAAACATTAGACTTTCATATGTTTCAGATTCATTACACACAACTGAAGTAGTTCAAGCCTTTTATTGTTTTTCTTATTGATGATTTTGGCATACAGCTCATGAAAACCCAGATTTCCTATTTCTCAGAAAATTAGCACATTTCATCCGACCAATAAAAGAAAAGTGTTTTTAAAACAAAAAAAAAGTCAACCTTCAAATAATTATGTTCAGTTATGCACTCAATACTTGGTCGGGAATCCTTTTGCAGAAATGACTGCTTCAATGCGGCGTGGCATGGAGGCAATCAGCCTGTGGCACTGCTCAGGTGTTATGGAGGCCCAGGATGCTTCGATAGCGGCCTTAAGCTCATCCAGAGTGTTGGGTCTTGCGTCTCTCAACTTTCTCTTCACAATATCCTACAGATTCTCTATGGGGTTCAGGTCAGGAGAGTTGGCTGGCCAATTGAGCACAGTAATACCATGGTCAGTAAACCATTTACCAGTGGTTTTGGCACTGTGAGCAGGTGCCAGGTCGTGCTGAAAAATTAAATCTTTATCTCCATAAAGCTATTCAGCAGATGGAAGCATGAAGTGCTCCAAAATCTCCTGATAGCCATCTGCATTGACCCTGTCCTTGATAAAACACAGTGGACCAACACCAGCAGCTGACATGGCACCCCAGACCATCACTGACTGTGGGTACTTGACACTGGACTTCAGGCATTTTGGCATTTCCCTCTCCCCAGTCTTCCTCCAGACTCTGGCACCTTGATTTCCGCATGACATGTAAAAGTTGCTTTCATCCGAGAAAAGTTATTTGGACCACTGAGCAACAGTCCAGTGCTGCTTCTCTGTAGCCCAGGTCAAGCGCTTCTGCCGCTGTTTCTGGTTCAAAAGTGGGTTCATGCTTTCATCCGCTGAAAAGCTTTATGGAGATGAAGATTTCATTTTTCAGCATGACCTGGCACCTGCCCACAGTGCCAAAACTACTGGTAAATGGTTTACTGACCATGGTATTACTGTGCTCAATTGGCCTGCCAACTCTCCTGACCTGAACCCCATAGAGAATCTGTGGGATATTGTGAAGAGAAAGTTGAAAGATGCAAGACCCAACACTCTGGATGAGCTTAAGGCCGCTATTGAAGCATCCTGGGCCTCCATAACACCTGAGCAGTGCCACAGGCTGATTGCCTCCATGCCACGCCGCATTGAAGCAGTAATTTCTGCAAAAGGATTCCCGACCAATTTGCCATTTGCATAACTGAAAATAATTATTTGAAGGTTGAATTTTTTTGTTTTAAAAACACTTTTCTTTTATTGATCGGATGAAATATGCTAATTTTTTGAGATAGCAAATTTGTGTTTTCATGAGCTGTATGCCAAAATTATCAATAAGAAAAACAATAAAAGGCTTGAACTACTTCAGTTGTGTGTAATGAATCTAAAATATATGAAAGTCTAATGCTTATCAGTACATTACAGAAAATAATGAACTTTATCACAATATGCTAATTTTTTGAGAAGATCTTGTAGTTTGTTTTCTGATACATCTAAAAGAGAGGCTCATAGAAAGTGCACCTACCCTGTCCTACAAGTCTCCCAATTGCATTACATAGTGACTTGGTCAAGCAGTCCCTGCTTGACTGATTAACCCTCCCAAAAAGTCCTCTTTTTGCATTGAAATAAATCTGGTTCAGATATGTTACAATCAGTGTTTAACATCTTTATCTGCCCAGCTTTAAAAGTCATAAAAATGACCCTCACATCAGTGCTTTTCAAGCAATTAAGCATGGTACACACCATGCAATTTCCCATCAGATAGATGAGTCGAATAGATAATTTGACAGGTCCGATCTGATTACTGATCATTTTTCTGATCGATTTGCATAGAAGTGATCAGAAAATCAATCAGAAAAACGATCAGAAATGCGATCGGATCGGTCGGAAATTATCTACTGACCAATCTAACTGATGGGAAATTGCATGGTGTGTACCAGGCATTACACTCCTGTATACCACAGTCATGAACCTACAGTAGGTCTGATTCATGACTATAGAATCCAGCACCCGAAACTACTGCTAGACCAGGTTGTCTCCTTCAGTCTTGGTCCGTGTCTACCTTTTTCAGATAAGTCAGAGTTCACCATCAGCTGCCAGAGATTTTGCTAATGCCTGGTACACACCATGCAATTTCCCATCAGATAGATCGGTCAAGGTAATTTCCAACAGATCCAATCGGATTTCCGATCGTTTTTTCTGATCGATTTTCTGATCACTTCAATGCAATTTCGATCACAAAAACTATCGGAAATCAGGCCTGTCAGAAATTATCTATCGACTCATCTATCTGATGAGAAATTGCATTGTGTGTACCAGGCTTAATCATTCTGCTAAGATAGAAGAATGAAGATGGATAGATGTTCTAGGTTTCTTGCTCTCCATGCTCCCATCCATTTAGTAAATCCTGTGAGATTGTGTGTCCTGTTCAAGTTCTGATGTTGCATGTTTAGCATTGAGTGCTGGTCTTGGTCTTGCTTGATGCTTTCTGAGAACCCCACCAGCCCTGACACTACCTATATGCAGCATGGTCTTAAGCCATATTGTCTGTATATTCACCCCCCATACCTGAGCTGGCTCTGGCAGCCATTACCAAGAAGTTCTCCCATGCATAGCCAAATAGTGATACAGCAGGTTCACTTGCTCTAACTAGCAACCATAACAACACTTTTTCAATTTGTAAGGATCAGCATTCTTTCTTAAATCCTGTAAAGAAAACATGTTTTTTACACAGTGGAAAGATGTTGTTATGCATTTATATAGCCCATGCAGCTTCAGAAGTGATTTCTAAAGTAAATAGCTCCAAGACAAAAATATAGTCATGGTCTAATGTCCCTAACATTGACTAAGACCAATTTTCTTTGTGAGGTAAAAAGCAGTAAATGTATCTGATGTTTTGGGAATGCAGGAGGAATCTGAAGTGCCAGGAGGAAATCCACACAAACACAGAGGAACATACAAACTCTATGTAGATAGTGTCCATGCCGAGATTTGAACCTGGTTTAATATAAGCGCTATAAGACAAGAGTGCTATCCACAATTCCACCATGCCACCTTAGAATCTCTTCTAGGCTTTAACTGGAGTCTGTGTCCCCACTGCAGAGATTTTCCCTTGCTTCCCATCCATTTAACCTCTACAGCATTAATACTGACCCAGGAAATTAGGAAACATTATTTAAATATAATAGGAAATTTTCGAAACTGCAGGTGCCTTTATGCAATGGACAGCACTCTCACCTTGCAACACTGGGTTCCCGGTTTGAAATCCCAGCCAGGGCACGATTTGCATGGAGTGTTATTTTCTCCCTGTGTCCGTGTGGGTTTCCTCCAGACATCCCAGAAACATAGATACATTAACTGAATTCCCCCCATATTGTCCCAAGACTATGATGGACATAAGACTAGGGTAGGCATTAGATTGTGAGCTCCTCTTAGAGACAGTTAGTGACAAGACTATATACTCTGTGCTGCAGAAAATGTCTACACTATATAAAAATACTAAATAATATCTTAAACCCAGAAGCTCAAATACTGGTTGTTATTTATATTCAGTTTCACTCCACCCCTTTTACCATGATCCTTCCTGCTTCTCAAAATGTCATGACTCATTAGTTGGGCTGCCCAACACTGTGATGATATAACAACAAACGTGAGAGGCAATAAAGGATGGTGCTAAATTAATATCTACAGAATCATCTTCAAGGTAAGTGAACTGAAGCTTCATATCCCTCAAAAGAAAAAATATGGAGCTTTGCCTTTAAATTACCCCTGATCTCGATTTAAATTAAATGTTTTTAAATGCTTTTTTTTTTTTTTTTTTTTTTTTTAATTTGTTGTGCTGCACTTTCCTCCCCCTCTAGAGCCCCCCTGTCCCTCACTCTGCTCAGCCAAAATATTTGACTTGAGCAGAATGTCGATGATGGGCAGGGAGAAAGTGTCAGTCCTTGCTTCTCTCTGCCAGTCCTCAGGATGCATCCGCCTGCCGAGGATTATTGCAGATCGCACAGTCAGCTTACTGCAATAGATCCTGCGGATCCGATGCACTGTTACAAGAGTGAACGGCTCCTATTTATAAAATAGGAGCCGTTCACTGTCTGTTAAGCTATGAGCAAGGAATGGACAAAAAATGTCCGTTCTTCGCTCAAGTGGGAACAGAGCCTAATAATGTTAACATTAATAAACATCAGAAGATTCTTCAGTGTACAGAAAGATAGACAGTATACTTGCTAGTGAACAGAGGCGCCAGTAGGATAAAATGGTCTAAAAACTTTAAAATTTGCTGGGGAGGCAGTGGTGGATTTACCTTTAGAAAGCAGACACGATTACCGTCAGATTCAAGTAAATATATTTATTGTATAATAAATATATTTACTTGAATCTGACAGTAATCGTGTTTTTAGAACATTTTATCCTACTGGCTCCTCTGTTCTATAGCAAGTATACTGTGTCCACCCTTGGTGGAGGGCTAACCTGCCCCCTTCTTTCCTATCTAGAGAGAGCGACTTCTTATCCCTGAGTGAGGACAGGTCTAATCTCCTCACCTGCCTATACAATGGTTGCCTGGAAGTTAACCCTCGTTTGTGAGTAATCTCATTCTCACGCTTTTACTCTCCAACGTATTCCAATACATACTACACTATATTGGGCTCTCAGTGTTTTTATGTTTTTTAGAAAGATAGACAGAAATGTAGGCACCAACATGAATCTGTATCTTCTAGTCTATGACTGGTATAAGAGATTATACCTACCTGGTATCTTTCTTAATTGAAGCAAGCATTTCTTCTAAGGCTCCAACAAACTGGAACAAACAAGAAAGAAAGACAATCAATTGCAAAACATGGAAACTATTTTTATTTTTTAATTAAGGTCCTGCGACCAACTCACCAGATCTTATTGATCAGTGATTGCTCTTGGAAAATGTTAGTTTTCAAACTTCTAAAATACTAAGCCAAACTCTAGATACCAGTGAAGGTATAAGCTGGAGTGACGAAGTGGCGCTCAGAAGTTCCTTGGGAGCCTGAGTTCAGCTACCATGTAGCCGAACTGTGGGCATCAGTGGTGTGTTTTTGTAAGCAGCACCCGGAGTGCAGGTTTCATGCAGCAAAACTCTGGATACCAGCAGAGGCAGTGAGTAAATTGTCGCACAGCATTTGGCTATTATGTAGCGGAATGGTGCTCATAACGTTAGCAGTAGGGGGGGGGGGGTAGTTTTAGGTGTAGGTGGGGAAAGTTTAGTGTGAGGTATAGGTTAGGGAAGCCAATAACAGATTATTGGTAACATTTTGGTAATAGTCTACAGTAGAATCAGACGCCCATATTACTGAGCGCCTCTATTATATTTATGCTCTGAATTGCATGGTAAAGAAACAGCTCCAAATACTGAAGTATCAATTGTGCAAGTAAAAGTAAAAATAAAATATAATTTCTGTTCAATTCCCAAAGATTGTTTTTCTGTTTTACTTACATTTCCACAAGCAGATTTTAAACATGAATGGGGGCGCAAAGATAATAGACAGATGAAAAGGATAAATTATGTTCCATGCAACTCTGCTTCTTTTTTTTTTTCTTTTTTTTAATCTATTCATAACCTATTTTTCCAGAAGAAAATTAAAAAATGACAAAGCAAAAAAAGGTCATTCTGCTCTAACTGTTGTTCTCTGCCACAAACATGGTCAATGCTATTACATGAGACTAAGCAATTAAGTATTTGAAGGTATAGTGTTCATTCAGCTTTATTCTCCCATTAGCAGTAGTAGGACTACAATTCCAAGGCTTTTACTGACCCCAAGTGGAGGGGAAGCACACAGCATGTTCATTTATATTGCTGTGGGCAGATGATTATTATTGTTACAGTATGCTGCATTATACATTTCACAATATAACTGCATCCCTCAAATTGAAAATAGAAATGGGAGACTGCAGTAAAGTTCTTACAGCAAGATACAATTAAGCTTATTTTCAGATGAGAACGAGGCTACAGGAAGGCAGCACCGCTGACAGCTGGATAGAGGAAAGTGCAGGTTATCTATGGAACTATAGAACTACACTTCTCTGTATACCCCTCGTACTTGCATAACCAACATGGATGATGTTTGTTCCAT
Source organism: Hyperolius riggenbachi (assembly GCF_040937935.1). Lineage (NCBI taxonomy): Eukaryota > Metazoa > Chordata > Amphibia > Anura > Hyperoliidae > Hyperolius > Hyperolius riggenbachi. Next base: position 353,344,057 of record NC_090646.1, on the reverse strand, counting down.
TTGACAATATACCAGTAGGTGGATTACTCAGAGTCTGATTAAGAATTAGGGGCAACCCATGTCCTCAGCACATTGATTCTGATTGACGTCCTTTGATTTTGATGAAACTTGGTGTATCTAGTGCCCTTACATACCGTGTTTCATCGAAAATAAGACAATGTCATATTAATTTTAGCCCAAAATAATGAGATAGATCTTATTTTCGAGGAGGGCTTACAATTTTGTTCCCCAGTGGCAGCCCCCAGCCCTATAAAGCCCTTCCCTCCCTTATGTGCTTCCCTGTAGTCCAGAACGGCAGCCCCAGCCCAGTAAAGCCTTTCCCTCCCTCAGCAGAGTGGCGAGCGGAGCATTACAGCAGATAAAACTCACCGGCTTCCGACGTGGCAGCAATAACTTCTCTCCTCAGTAGCGCCAGGGTTCCTCTGTTTGACAACGGCGGCTCATGTCATGTGACGCGGACGTGCGTGCGTCACAAATCACGAGAGCCGCCGTTGACAAGGAGAGGAAGCTGGACGCTGCTGAGGAGAGACGTTAACGCTGGCATGTCTGAAGCCAGTGAGTTTCCTCTGCTGTAATGCTTTGCTCTCCACTCTGCAGAGGGAGGGAGGGAGCGAAAGGTCTCATTTTCGGGGGATGTCTTATATTCCAAGCTTGCTTGAAATATAAGATAGGCCTTATTTTCGGGGGGAGGTTCTATTTTCAGTGAAACACGGTAGTTATGAATAGAAATGCAGGGAAAAAATTCTGCCTTTCCTTCATAAGTTACTAAGTGCTAATTATTTTAATTTTCTTTAAAAATCAGTCCAGAAAAAGTGTCCAGAAATATTAAAGTGCCATTTTTTCAGCATTTAGATGAGATGCAGACCTGGGCAATCTGTCATTTTAAAGCTCTTTTGTTGGGCTTAAAATCTTGTTTGAGACATAACAAAATTTAGAATAACATTTTCTGTAAAGTTTTTAATTTACATTTTTTCAAAAACTGCAATTTTTTTTTTTTTTTTAATTCACAAAATTACTTTGCACTGTACTCTTACCCCTCTCAAAGTCCTTAGCGGTAACCCCGAGTCAGGCTCGAAACGGAATGCCGCAGCTCAGAGTGATATTCCCGAATTGGATCCCTCAGAGGTGTGCAATGTGTAGGGCTGCAGATCTATCTAGCAATATGTTTTTTTAATCTAAAAGCGTGAGGGAAAATTGCACCGCTTTTTAACAATAAATTTGGAAATAATCATACCACCAGGGAGGTTAATTTTGGGATCATATTAGGTTCAGATCATACAGGAAGTACAAGTTCCACATTTATGCAGAAAATGTCAATTTAATGTAAAATACAGCAAAGTCCCTGTTATTTGGAACTTGGCAATCGGAAGTCTCAACTAACCGGCATGCCTGATGGATAACGGGGGACTTTCTTTTTGGTCGTTTGCAGCCTTTAAAATACCTACTGAGCCTCCAGCGACGTCTAGCAGCTTTTCTGCAGCTCCTAGCACAGGGCAAACTTTGTGTGGCCTGGGGCCGCATGCTGCGGATCACGGGCCACATGCCTTAAATGTCTCCCCTTTTCCCTCCACCCTTCCTGCAGTCGTGAGCAGAAGAATACGAAGGGTTAAAAGTCACCTACTCGCAGCTTCCTTCGTCTGGTCTCCATGGCCACAGGGTGTCATGTGACATGTGTCACACACTGCCTGCCAGCATTTAAATGGTGTGTCAAGTGAAGCCCTGTTGCCATGATGCTGGAATAGGTGATCAGGGGAGTTTTAACCCTCTGTTATCGCCCACTCGCAACTCTGCAGGGGAGGGGGGAGGAATCCATCCACCTATCGGTGGGCAAAATTTACAGTACATGTGAGTGCGCAAGTTTACCCAGCACTGTCCTAGGGGCTACCGTGCATGCAAGTCGGCTTGTCACATATCCCGATGTGGGCCAGGTAACATGCCAGGCGTCTGTGCACATAGTAAGCTGCAAAGCTGCTAGGAGCCCGCTAGGTGCTGCAGGGAAGCTCAGTATGTACTTCAGTCAAATCAACTACAGCCAAAAGCTCAGCACAAGAGCCAGTCAAATGGGATTGTTTATAAAAGTATGAAGATGGCGGCATCCCTTTTCCTCTCCAGACAGAAGGCACTGCTCTGCAGGTTACCTGGTGTTTTCCCCTCCCTTTTCTAGAGATCACAGCAGGCAGCTGGGGCCTGGCAGGCAGAGAACAGAGCAAATCAGTTCAAAGGTGGGAGGCTCAATGTTGGTCAGCATGGGTACAAGTAACTCCGCCACCTTTGCACGTGAGGAGTGCTTGCTAGTGGTAGCACTATCACAAGAGGACTGTCATGGAGGAGTTAATACTGGGGGTGCGGTTTGTTACTGGGGTCTGTCCCTGAGGAGCAATCTGTAACTGCTTCGTTTTTATTGTGCAGACATGTATACCCTGGCCTATTGCCATACTTCATTAGGGCATGATTCACTTCAGCTTGGACCCATCCAATTCAAGTTGAGACTGCACCTTAACATTTTTAGAGGGTGAAAACCCATCCAACCTTTGGGGAGCAGTTTCAGTGTTTTCCATAGGTGCTGTTCTTCCTAGATATGCCACTGTATTTAAAGTAAACCTGAGATGTTATAAAAAAAAAAATATATATATATACATCCAGCCCCCGTCAGGCTTGGTCCGTCACTGCCTCCTCCGCTAGAAGTCCCGGTAATGCAGCCAGTCGGGGTGTAGTGCACATGCTCAGCCCAAGCCGCGTGCCCCCGTCGTCGGGAAGGTTCTGCGCCTGCGCAGTACTACTAGCAGGCGCAGACTGCTCCCAGCCAGACTGCACTAACTGGCTGAATTACTGGGACTTATAGCGGAGGATCCAGGCGGAGGAGGACAGTGAGGGATCGATTAGCCTGAAGAGGGCTGGAAGAAACTACAGGTATGTATCCTTTTTGTCATCTCTGCTATACTTTAACATATTTCTGTTATGAGTGCAAACTTTCTTATGAGTTGAAAAAGTGGTGCTAGTCCAGTTTAGGGGACCCAGCAGGAAACCTCATAGGGGACAGTTCTCCAATCACAGCACTCTCTTATAATAGAAAGCATTGTGATTGGTCAAATAGTGTGGACATAGTTTACTACAATCTATCTGAAACCTAGCCGTTCGAGAGGATGCCGTCGACCCAATCACATCACCGGAATTTCCCTATGAGGTTTCCTGCTGGGTCCCCTAAACTAGACTTGTGCTGTAAGTTTAATATCATAAAAATATATAAGAATAAGGTGAAATATATAGTGAGAGCATATATAATACTAGAACATAAGGACACACTAACCAGGGACACGATAGCAGTTAGAAGACATAAACTGTACTGCAGCATGAATGTGAGGTGTGCAGAGTATGACAATGATTGGCTGATTGGTGATGCTGCCTTGTCACGTCTATTTATCTAGTCCTCGTGAGCAGGTGCTGGAACAGATTAAAAACGATGCTACTGCCGATAAACACAAATACAACTGCATGTCATAATGACAATGTAACGCTATGCTGGCTTCAGTATAAGGCTGCAGCAGAAAAGTTCTGTCACTTCCCTGAGAACTCCATTCAAAAGATAAAAGATGTAGGAGTTCGCCTTGGCTGCAGCGCTGCTTCTCCCTCACCTTCTCCAGCCTCCACTCCCCCTGCTCTCTCCTCTCGGAAGCCATAAACTCGCATCGTGACAATAGCCTCACAAAATTCAATTCCAACCGGGACTTGGCCATGACAGCCACAGCTGCTGCTGTTCCCAGTCTCCGGAAGTGCTATGTAGCAGCAGCACACAGCGCCACCTCACATCCTGCGCGTCCTGATTACAACGCCGTTGTAATGTCTGATTGCGCTGCCCGGAAGCTCCCTTTCACACTGAGTAGCACGCATGCTCAGTGTGAAGTTAATGATGCTGCTGGAGTTAAAATACTAAATATCTCCGCTCCCACACCTCTTACACTTCCCAAATTTTCAGGGTAGGGAGGGAACCCCCAGAACGACCTCTATGCCGAATTGCAGCCCCCGAGACCCGCTGGTTCAGGAGATAGATTAGAGAAATCTATCTCGGGAACCAGCGGGTCTCGGGGGCTGCAATTTAGCATAGAGGTCGTTCGGGGGCTTCCCTCCCTACCCTGAAAATTTGGGGAGTGTAAGAGGTGTGGTAGCGGAGATATTTAGTATTTTACCTCCAGCAGCATCATTCTATAGGAAATGTGGCCGCACAGTCTCCTACTGCGCATGCGGGGCAGCGCAAATCAACAGGCAGCATAATCAGACACAACACCGTCTTGGAACTTGGCGATGCATTGCTACGAAGGCAGATGGAGAAACTACCGGAAGGGGGCGCTTGTGTCTGAAGCACAGACTGTACTGCACTGCAGTGCACACTAGGACATAAGGACAGTCACCAGCAGCCACAGAGGAAACACACCTGTCCGCAGCAGCAGTGTACTTCGCAGAACTTTCCTCAGAAAATCTGTACCCGGAGGGCTGTTTCATTTGGTCTTCTTGATCAGATACTATATGCATAAATTCCACTCATGATTATATCTTACTCATGATGATATTTGATCAGTAGTAAAATAACGTATGCTAATTTATCATTTTTCTCTGTAGTTATATCTTCAGGAAAAAAAAGTTATACAATATATCTTTCACATTTGAACGTGGAGGAAGTTGTACTGAATTCCTCGCATTCTCTGAATGCTTGCAGACTTTGATGTCCGAGCATGTCACATAACATAATCACATTCTCATCCCACGTGCCTGTTCCAAACTGCACCGATGTGTAGGCGAGCTGGTATCTACTACCCAGTTCAACAAAGGAGAGAGAGCAGGAAGGGCATACAATAGGTTATTTCGTTGGCGCACCTGCAAAAAAGGACAATTAAAGTAAACCTGAGATGAAAGATATCTCAGGGTCTATACTTACCTGGCGGTTCATTTCTTTCTGGATTTATGGGTCTAAAAGCCGTACACTTTTTTTTCAAGAATTTTAGGCCTCCGATTCATAGTCATAACTCACCAAAATGTATCAGAATAAAGGTCTTGTAGACCTCCTGTGTGTAATAAAAGACTAGAACACAAAATTGTTGAAGTAATTAAATATAAACTTAAAAAATAGTGAAGCTGTACAAATAAGGCACCAGACTATACAGTATGTACATATAAATCTAATACACCTGCGTGTGGTATGTTTTGAAACAAGGAATGGCACAGAGGACGAGATCACAATTGGGGCAGTAGAAGCGTGATTTCTTTCAGACTTTTTTCCCTTTGCTATCTTAGACCTCTTGCACACTGCACGCGATTCCGATTCAGATTCTGCGTTTTAATCGGTTTTTAAATCCGATTCCGATTTGCAGTGTGCAAGGAGGAAACTGCAAATCAGAATCGGATGTAAAAACTGATTAAAAAGCGGAGTCTGAATCGGAATCGCTTGCAGTGTGCAAGAGGCCTTAGGTGGCAGGCAGAGAGTAGTCAAAACTCACGCAGAGGTCCGTGAAGGCGGCAGGCATAGAGTAGTCAAAATCCAGGCAGAGTTCGGTGCAGGCAGAGAGAAGTCAAAATCCAGGCAGAGGTTGGTTCAGGCTGCAGACAGAGAGTAGTCAAAATCCAGGCAAAAATCGGTAAGTAAGGCAGAAGCACTTAGCTCAGAAGCAGCTGGAAACCAAATGGCTATATTGTTAACATCCTGTGCTTTCAAATGAGCTTATCTGCCATCTGTGCCATGGCAGGGGAGAGATCAAATTACAACTAGTGATTAGAGACAAATGTGGAGGAATTAGACACCCATGGCTATAATTACTAGGTAATGCCCAGTGGTGTTGATTCAGGGATTTTATCTGATTGCCATCTGGAGTAGGGAAGGAATTTTTCCCTTTTGGCGCTAATCGGACCATGCCTTGTAAGGGTTTTTCGCCTTCTTTTGGACAGGGCTGTGGAGTCGGAGTCGGGGCAATTTTGGGTGCCTGGAGTCGGAGTCGGGAAAAATGCACCGACTCCGACTCCTAATGAATTTAAACTGTAATTAAAATAGAAAATATGATAAAATGTTCTATTTCTCAGATAATAGTCATCATAAATAATTTATACATATAGCTGTGCTAAGTTCACAAAAATAAAATAAACCGATCAAAATTAGTTACTTGTGCAGCTTAAATAAAGCAGTCCCCATATTTTTAAAGTCAGATATGCACATCTGATTGTGACTGTATATATGATGTGTACACAGGAATCTCTTATATATACTAAATAACATCTATGCTGTAAGTATAAAGCCTGATGTGCAGCCCTGTCACTAATAGAGATGGTCAATGAGATGGAAATAATTCTGTGTTGATTCTGATTTATGCAAATGAAATCAAATAATTTGATATGTTGTTAAAATTTGGTTTGGTGACTACGAATTAAATGGTACCTGAGAAGGATGAAAAGAAAAGTTTTATACATACCTGGGGCCTCTTCCAGCCCCCTTCAGGCTAATCAGTCCCTCGCTGTCCACCTCCACCACCTGGATCTTCTGCTATGAGTCCTGGTAATTCAGCCAGTCAGCGCAGTGCGGCCGCATGCTGCTTCCACAGCCAGGAACATTCTGCACCTGCGCATAGGCTCGGACTGAGCCACCGAACCACCGATAGTCCCATCGGTGGGCCCCGGCTGCCCCGCCTCTTGGGGGCCCCAGAGCTAAGAGGGAGGGGGGCACAGCTTGGAAGGGGGGGAATTGGGCACAGAGCGGCGGGGAGGAGAATAGCTACAGAGCTTCAGATGATGCTAGCTCCGCATGCCGCTGCTGCCTACTGGTCTCCGCCTCCTGTAGTGACGCTGTCCAATCACGCTCTCGCAGGAAGTACTGCGAGAGTGTGATTGGACAGCGTCATTACAGGAGACGGAGACCAGTAGGCAGCAGCGGCATGCGGACCTAGCATCATCTGAAGCTCGGTAAGCTATTTTCCGCTTGCTGTTGGCTGCACTTCTGGAGGAGGGGGGTGCGCGGAAGGGGGGGGCCCTAGGTGAGGGAGGGGGGAGGCTTTCCCGCTGATATGTGCCCGCTGCCCCCCCTTCCAAGCTGGGGGGGACTTGCATTTTGTGGGGGTATCTGCCACCAACCTGATTGCATTGTGTGGGGGTATCTGCAGCCAACCTGATTACATTTTGTGGGGGTATCTGCAGCCAACCTGTTTGCATTTTGTGGGGGTATCTGCAGCCAACCTGATTGCATTTTGTGGGGGTATTTGCCGCCAACCTGATTGCATTTTTTGGGGGTATCTGCAGCCAACCTGATTGCATTTTGTGGGGGTATCTGCCACCAACCTGATTGCATTGTGTGGGGGTATCTGCAGCCAACCTGATTGCATTGTGTGGGGGTATCTGCAGCCAACCTGATTGCATTGTGCGGGGGTATCTGCAGCCAACCTGATTGCATTTTGTGGGGGTATCTACCACCAACCTGATTGCATTTTGTGGCACCAACCTGATTGCATTGTGTGGGGGTATCTGCAGCCAACCTGATTGCATTGTGTGGGGGTATCTGCAGCCAACCTGATTGCATTTTGTGGGGGTATCTGCAGCCAACCTGATTGCATTTTGTGGGGGTATCTGCAGCCAACCTGATTGCATTTTGTGGGGGTATCTGCCGTCAACCTGATTGCATTTTGTGGGGGTATCTGCCGTCAACCTGATTGCATTTTGTGGGGGTATCTGCCAGCAACCTGATTGCATTTTGTAGGGGTATCTGTCACCAACCTGATTGCATTTTGTCGGGGTATCTGCAGCCAACCTGATTGCATTTTGTGGGGGTATCTGCAGCCAACCTGATTGCATTTTGTGGGGGTATCTGCAGCCAACCTGATTGCATTTTGTGGGGGTATCTGCAGCCAACCTGATTGCATTTTGTGAGGGTATCTGCAGCCAACCTGATTGCATTTTGTGGGGGTATCTGCCGTCAACCTGATTGCATTTTGTGGGGGTATCTGCCGTCAACCTGATTGCATTTTGTGGGGGTATCTGCCAGCAACCTGATTGCATTTTGTACGGGTATCTGTCACCAACCTGATTGCATTGTGTGGGGGTATCTGCAGCCAACCTGATTGCATTTTGTAGGGGTATCTATCACCAACCTGATTGCATTTTGTGGGGGTATCTGCAGCCAACCTGATTGCATTTTGTGGGGGTATCTGCCGTCAACCTGTTTGCATTGTGTGGGGGTATCTGCAGCCAACCTGATTGCATTTTGTGGGGGTATCTGCAGCCCACCTGTTTGCATTTTGTGGGGGTATCTGCAGCCCACCTGTTTGCATTTTGTGGGGGTATCTGCAGCCCACCTGATTGCATTTTGTGGGGGTATCTGCCACCAACCTGATTGCATTTTGTGGGGGTATCTGCCACCAACCTGATTGCATTTTGTGGGGGTATCTGCCACCAACCTGATTGCATTTTGTGGGGGTATCTGCCACCAACCTGCTTGCATTTTGTGTGGGTATCTGCAGCCAACCTGATTGCATTTTGTGGGGGTATCTGCAGCCAACCTGTTTGCATTTTGTGGGGGTATCTGCAGCCAACCTGATTGCATTTTGTGGGGGTATCTGCAGCCAACCTGACTGCATCTTGTAGGGGTATCTGCAGCCAACCTGATTGCATTTTGTGGGGGTATCTGTCGTCAACCTGATTGCATCTTGTGGGAGTATCTGCCGTCAACCTGATTGCATTTTGTGGGGGTATCTGCAGCCCACCTGATTGCATTTTGTGGGGGTATCTGCCACCAACCTGATTGCATTTTGTGGGGGTATCTGCCACCAACCTGATTGCATTTTGTGGGGGTATCTGCCACCAACCTGATTGCATTTTGTGGGGGTATCTGCCACCAACCTGATTGCATTTTGTGGGGGTATCTGCAGCCAACCTGTTTGCATTTTGTGGGGGTATCTGCAGCCAACCTGATTGCATTATGTGGGGGTATCTGCAGCCAACCTGATTGCATTATGTGGGGGTATCTGCAGCCAACCTGATTGCATTATGTGGGGGTATCTGCAGCCAACCTGATTGCATTTTGTGGGGGTATCTGCCACCAACCTGATTGCATTTTGTGGGGGTATCTGCCACCAACCTGATTGCATTGTGTGGGGGCATCTGCCGTCAACCTGATTGACCCACAGTTACATTGCCTAGGGCCTGATAGATGTTCTTTGTTCTGGTCTGTACCTTTTACAAGTACTCTTACCAAGGACTAGTTTTAGTCTATGACTAAAGGGAATAAATATGGCAGTCTCCATATCCTTCTCACTTCAGTTGTCTTCTAAAATTCCTAAGCGTTGGCAGTTAAGAGACAAATTTCATGTTACATACTTTCAATCAACAAGATTGTAATATGCAAATTAGAGGAGTCGGTGGAATCCTAAACTGAGGAGTCGGAGTCGGTGGATTTTTGTACCGACTCCACAGGCCTGCTTTTGGATCAACAGGGATATGTGAGGGAGCAGGGCACTGTTGTACTTGTTTTCTGGTTGAACTCGATGGACGTATGTCTTTTTTTTAGCCTAAATAACTATGTAACTATGTAGACAGGCTAAACTCTCTATATGTGTACAGGCTACATTTCTCTGTTTACGTTCTATCCTGTGCAAGATTGGGTCCAGATGAGGGATCAGACAGGCTAAACTTCCCCACCGGAATCCACAGGAAGAAGAGTGTAGAAGGGGATCCCGGTGGCCTGTAGGAGACCCCTGGAGTCCTGCTGGACAGTGCAGATCATGCGCGGGACCTAGGTAAGAAACTGGAGCAGTATTTTTAGCTAGCCCGAGCGTAGCTCTGACTTACCACCCCAGCTTCTAATTCTTAGCCTGAGCTACGCTCGGGAATACCGCCAGGGGGGGTTAAGCCCTCTTGAGGCTGGTCAGTCCCTTGCCGACTCAGCAGGTGGCTCCTGTCCCCTGCAGTAAGACCCGGTAGCCTGGCAGAGTCGCGTATTCACGGCCTGGGCGTGTGCGCTCCATTAGTTGTGCTTCCATCACCAGGAGTGTGCTACACAAGCACAGAATGCTCCCAGTCGGGGGAGCGTGCGCCTCCAGGCCGAGCATGCCAGGCTTTCGAGTCGTATTGTGGGGGACAGGAGCCAGGGACTGAGCAGCCTCAAGGGGGCTTTAGGAAGCCCCAGGTAAATATGGTAGCTTAGATGTCTTTCATCTTAGGTACAAAGGACTCATGAGGCCAAAAAATACTAGTTTTACTTATCTGGAGCTTCTTCCTGCCCCTAGAAGTCATCCCTTTCTCTTCGGGGTTCCGCTGGCAGATTATAAGGATAGTCGACCCCAATGGGTCGACACCTTCTGAGCAGGCGAGCACACGCACAGACGCCCACATCACCAGGAGCATACTGCACCTGTGCAGTACTACTGTGCAAGCACAGTACGCTCCCGGGGCGTGGGCATGCTCTTGCGCAGACCTGCGCATTAGCAGAAAGCACCGACCCATTGGGTTGGTGATCCTTACAGACTGCCAGTGGTTTGACCCTATGATCCTCTCCGCATTGTTGATGACTCTGATGTTTGAGTCTGTCGTTTGCAGATGTGCATGCATACCAGACGACAATGGAGGAGCAGAGGATAGACTTGATGGTAGCTGTATAGAGGCAGGCCAGTAGTTCCCATGACATTCTGAACTTCCTTAGTTGCCTCAAAAAGAGCAGTCTTTGCTGAGCCTTCTTCTGAATGATACTGGAATTCACCTCCCACCGCAGATCGTCTGTGATTGTGGTGCCCAAGAACCGAGCGCTGGACACCCTGGGGACAACAATGGAGCGATAGGGGGATAGCTTTGTTCTTGTGATGTCATGTTCCCCCCCAACACACATTGCAACAGAATGTATCCAGAGGTGCCCCCAAGTAATACAATTACAGAAATGCTTAATCTCGTCACAGTATGCTTGCTCCCCATCCTGGCCAAGGAGGCCAACAATGCTGGTGTAGTCTGCAAATTTGATGACCTTAACAGAGTTGGCAGATAAGATGCAATAGTCTTTGTACAGAGAGAACAGGGGACAGAATGCACCCTTGTGGGGCACCTGAGTTGGTAGTTCTTTCCTGAGAGTAGCAGTTGCTGAGCTGGACTAGTTGCACCCTGTTGGTAAGGAAGTCCAGGCACAGTGAGGTCAAGACCAAGTTGTGCAAGGTTGTCGTGCAGGATGTTCTAGCAGATTGTATCGAAAGCGGAAGTGAAGTCGAGGAACAGGATCCTAGAATAGGTGAATACTAATACTGGAGGCACATCTGGCTGCCTATAATGGGTGTTGGGCGGGTACTTAATATTGGGGGCAAATCTGTATACCTACACCAGGTGGGGGGCTACCTAATACTGGGGCACATCTAGCTACCTATACTTGGGGTCTTCAAAATACTAGGGGCATACCTGGATACCTACAGTGGGATAGGAAAGAGAACATCTGGTACCTACAGTATATGGGGGTGGGGGCATCTGCTACCCATACAGAAGGAGGGGGTGCAGCCTAATACTGTGGTAGCTCTGGTTACCAAATATTTGGGAGCAGCTCTGACTACCCAATACAAGGGATGAACATCTGACTAATACTGGAGGGCTACCTTATACTTGGGTGCATCACTAGCAAACTAATACTTGGGGCACCTTTGACTACTTGATACCAGGGGCACCTCTGGATACATTCTGTCGCAATGTGTGTGTGTGTGTGTGTGGGGGGGGGGAGTGACATCACAAGCACAAAGCCATCCCCCATCGCTCGGCCGGGTGGATGCACCGGCAAAGGCGGTCATTATTGGCCGCCTCAGCCTACTGTAATCTAGTGTGTGTACAGGCCCCTTAGATCTTCCAGCTTGCTTGAGAATACTTTAACTGATAAACTGGGAAACTGGAAATTCATTACTCTTCCTGGGGCACTGTCTTAGGGCTGGATCAAACTAATACTGGATTAAAATCTGATCTGTTTTGTGTCATCACCTGCTCTGTACCTGCCGCTGTCATGGTCTCATTCCTACGCGCCAAAGAAATGCCAGTATACAGATCCCAGAGCCCCATCAGAAGCATCAGGTTCCCATTGGTTTGCAAAAGACCAATAGTAATCCTCCCTGAGCACTGAAGATTTTCATAGCTCCACCACTCAGTGAACCAATGAGAATTCTCCCCGAATGGACAGTGGTAGGGAAGTAATATGGGTAATGTATGTGACAAGCAGCCTAGTGAGAATGGACACAGTTTTTCTCATAGGCTGACATTGATACTGTTGCATCAGCTTTGTCCAGTCAAACCAGAAAAGTTGCGCAGGACTCAAGTTGTGTTCCGCTTGTCAGAAGGACCTGTTCCATTCCGCTAAACATAACTTTTTAGGACAATGCAAATGGGGGCTTAATCTAGCTGTGACTGCGACCATCAGAGAGACGATGCTGCTGCTCTGTCTCTTCCCAGCTCATTCATTACTACCTTGCAGGGCATTGGGCTCCCAGTGTGTCCCTTCGACCCACCGATGGAATTTAACTTTAAAAGTAACTTGAAGCGAAAAAAGAGCTCCCAGGGGGTACTTTCCTCAGTGGGGGTGGGAGCTTCTGGATGCTAAAGAAGTTTCCCTTGTACTTCTCCGCAAGCCCGTTCCAGCGCAGGGACCCCTGAAAAAGAGCCACTGCTTGCACAGGCGTACTACCACTGTCCCCCGCTCGAGACAGATCAGTTCTGTGCAGCAGCACAGAACCGGTCAGGTTTGGCTATTTCCACCCGAGCAGGATGGTGCTAGTGTGCAGGAGGCCATTACTCTGGGGGTCCAAGCACTGGAACAGGCCGATGTATGAGGACGGGGAAAGCCTCATTATGATCCAGAAGCTTACTGCTCCCAGTGTAAGTATCTAACTGTGGCCTTCGCAAACTTCAAAGGTTTTCTTTACCATTAATTTGTAATATAGCAATGCTTCAGTTTGAACTGTTTGATATTGCTTGTGCTCAAACATTTTACTTATGCTCAGATATTTTTCCACTGCTCTGTAGTAATCAAACCCCAGTGAAGCGTTAGCATCTTTGCCACTCAGGGCCTATTTCCACTATCGCGAATTCGCATGCGTTTTTCACATATGAATTCGCATAGCAATACAAGTGAATGGGACTGTTTCCACTTGTCAGGATTCCTTTGCGTTTTTCTGTGCAGAAAAAATTCGCATGGCAGAGCCATCAGAATTCGCATACCGCATACTGCTATGCGAATCGCATACAATGTATTTAATAGGAAATTCGCATGCAGTTTGGGTATGTGAATTTGCATAGAAACAATGGAAAATCACACCAGCAGTGCCATAGTTAATTTCGCATATATCGTCATCCATTTGCATGAAAATTCGCATACACCCGCATGGAAAAATTCGCATCCACATGCAAATTTTTCCCGCAACGATTCCCACCGCACAAGTGGAAATGCAGCCTCACTGATTAGGGATGATCAATGAGATGCAAATTGTTCCAAAATCATGCACATTTTTATGCAAATGAATGCAGTTTGAAAATGGACCAATCAATTTAAATCCGGGTTTAAATTGATTGGTCCATTTCAAGCTGCATACATTTGCATAAAAATGTGCATAGTTTTGGAACAATTTGCATCTCAATGACAATCCCTATTAGGCCTCTTTTCCATGAACTGTTGAGCTGTGTGCTCAGAAAGCAGTTACCAGGCAGCAGTGAGCAGTTGTGAGAGCTCGAGGCATTTCACTGCCTATTAGCAGTTCGTGGAAAAGAGGCCTAGCTGATATTCATTATGTATATAGACTCACTGGCCACTTTATTAGGCATTCCTAGTAGGTGCTTGCAAGGGGTTGCCTTTTTGCTTTCAGAATTGCCTTAATTCTTTATGGCATAAATTCAACAAGATTTTGGAAATATTCCTCAGAAAAATTGGTACATACTCACATGACAAGATCACGCTGTTGCTACAAATATGTTGGCTGCACATCCATGATGCAAGTCTAACATTCCACCACATCTCAATGGTGCTCTATTGGATTTAAGATCTGGTGACTGTGGAGAGCACAGGAGTACAATAAACTCATTGGCATGTTCAATATACCAGTTTGAGATGATTTGACCTTTGTGACATGGTGCATTATCCTGCTGGAAGTAGCCATCAGAAGACTGGTTTACTGTGGTCATAAAGGGATGTACATTGTCAGCTACAATACTCATGCCCCCCCCAATGACCAGGCCAATTTTTACAAAAAAAGGTCACTGCAGCTTTAAGAGCTCGCTGCAGGGCTGTACAACTCAGCACACAAGTGATCCCTCCCCCCTTTCTTCCCATCAACAGAGCTTTCTGTTGGTGTGCTGTGATCACTCCCAAAGTGTTTATTTTTGTGCAAATACTTTATCTTTATTATTAAAAATACATTTTTACTATTTTTTTTTATCCCTCTCTCCCCCCTCCAGCACGATCGGCTGTCATAGGCATCAGTCTATGACAGCAGATCGCTGTAGTGCCTCCCAGGGGGAAAGCCGCGTTACACGGCTGTCTCCAGTACAGCGCTGCCGTATGTTTCGCCGTCTAACAGTCTCCAAACGGCGATCCGTCATTCAATCGGTGATGCGCGTGCGATCCCCTGCAATCTCCGCCCCTAGGACTTCACACCAATTGTAATGGAGTGGTCCTGGAGCTGCTGCCGCATTCACGCCAATCAGCGTGGAGCTGCCGTCAAAAGGTTAAACAATATTCAGTTGTTACTCAGGGGCCCAAAAAAATGTAGAGCGTTTCCCACACCATTACACTGCGACCATTAGCCCGAACCATTGAAAGCATGTTTGTGATAGCTAATCCTCAAGCCTAAGCAATCACATCCTGCCTTGTGAAAATGTTATTTACACCAAATTCTGGCCTTTCATCTGAATATTGCAGCTAAAATCAATACTCGTCAGACCAGGCAATGTTTATTCCAGTCTTCTATTGTCAAATTTTGGGGAGCCTGTGCAAATTGTAGCCTCATTTACCTGTTCTGAACAGGTGCGGCACCTGGGGTAGTCTTCTGCTGCAAAGTTTGACACGTGCTCAGAAATGGTTCTCTGTATACCTTGGTTGGAACAAGTGGTTATTTGGGCTACTGTTGCATTTCTATTTTCTCGAACTAGTTTGCTCATTCTCATTCTCCTCCCAAAACTTTTGTGGTAGTGTTCTGTGGACTGATAAAACAAAATTAGAACTGGTTGGGCCCATGGATCAACGCTATGTTTGCAGGAGGAGGAACAAGGCCTATGAAGAAAAGAACACCTTACCTACTGTGAAGCATGGCGGGGGGTCAATCATCCTTTGGGGCTGTTTTGCTTCTGCAGGTACAGGGAAGCTTCAGCGTGTGCAAGGTACCATGAATTCTCTTCAGTACCAAGAGATATTGGAAGAAAATGTGATGCAGTCCGTCACAAACCTGAGGCTTGGGAGATTTGGACCTTTCAACAGGACAATGATCCCAAGCATACCTACAAGTCCACTAGAGCATGGTTGCAGATTAAAGGCTGGAACATTTTGGAGTGGCCATCGCAGTCACCAGACTTAAACCGGAAAATTGTATACTTACCTTCCGTAATTTTCCTTTCCTGGAACAGACAATGGCGGCATACTCATTTGTTCAACTCCACCCCTTGAACCCGATAGGACAGATCTCTCTTATAAATTAAAAGAAAAAGTCCCCCCCCCCCCCCCCGCCATTCTCATGAATATCAGTCCTCGAATGGACAAGAGGGAGGGATTCGTATGCCGCCATTGTCTGTTCCAGGAAAGAAAAATTACGGAAGGTAAGTATACAATTTTCCGGTTGGTTTCCTGGACAGAAATGGCGGCATACTCATGGGACATAACAAATCAGCCATAGAGGGAGGGAACTGCAATAACACACAATTTATTTAGCAACAGCAGACAATACAGCTTTTCCAAATTCAACTGAGGATAAAGATGCTGGATCCACATGATAATGTGCCAGAAAAGTATGAGGTGAAGACCAGCTTGCAGCCTTACAGATTGTCTCCACCGACACCTTTGAGAATGAAGCCCAAGATGCTGCCATACCCCTGGTTGAATGGGCTCTAACTTCTTTGGGTATTTCTAGACCTTTGAGCTTATAACTTAGCTGAATCAATTTTACTAACCAATTTGAGATAGTCCTAGACGTAAGAGGCTGCTCTTTCCTGGCCCCATTGATATTTATAAACAGATGGTCTGAAGCTCTAAATGGAGCGGTCTTATCTAGGTACACTCTAATACAATTTCCTACATCCAATGGATGTTTCTCCTCCTGCAGAGTAAAGGTAGGCAATGTCAGCTCTTGATTGATATGGAATGATGATGCGACTTTCGGAATGAGATAGAACCGGCCTTATCACTACTCTGTCTGGGTAAAACTTTAACAAGTTGTCTGAACATCCCAGTGCTTGCAGGTCGGAAACTCGCTTTGCTGATGCCATGGCAGTTAAGAAAACCGTTTTCAAAGCAATATTCCATATTGTCGCCGATTCTACCGGATGAAAAGGGGAGTTTGACAATACATCCAGTATTAAGCAAAGATCCCATTGCGGAAAAAAGGGTTTCCTTGGCGGTCTGATTTTTTGTACTGCTTGTATAAATCTCATTATTAATGGATGCAAGGCCCATTTCTCATTCGTCAGTGCTGATAATGCTGATACTTGCACTTTAATTGCTGATAATCTCAGACCCTTGTCCACTCCTGTCTAAGAAATTTAGGACATCTTGTACTTGAGGTGAAATTGCATCGAAGTTATTGGCAACAGCATACACGATAAAACGTTCCCATATACGGTGATAAGTTGCATTTGTAGAAACTTTCCTTGACTTTAACAAGGTAGCGACCACTTCCTCTGTACAACCCAGAGCTATACATTTCCTCCTCTCAATTTCCAAGCCATCAAATTGAGATTCTCTCTGGGTATAGAAGGTTCCCCTGTTGCAGCAGATTTGGGATCTTGGGCAGCTTGAGTGGATGTTCCATACTCATTTCCTTGGCAAGAGTAAACCAAGGCCTCCTTGGCCAATGAGGCAAAATAGCAATGATCGTGCAACACTCTTGAGTTAATCTGTTCAGAAACCTCGTTATTAGTGGAAAAGGTGGGAACGCATATCCCATCTCGAACTTCCATGGTTGTGTTAGACAATCTGTTCCTGCTGCTTCTAGATGGGGATAACGGGAGAAAAACGTTTGCAATTTTGCATTCTGTGGGGAAGCGCACAAGTCTATCTGCGGAATCACCCACTTCTCTGTTATCATCTGGAAAACTCCGCAGTTCAGTGACCAATCGTGGGGGTCCAGGAACTTCCTGCTCAGCTGGTCTGCTAACACATTCTGTACCCCCGGTAGGTATATCGCAGACAGATCCGAGAGGTTCTGAGCCCAATTCATCATGAGGCTGGTTTCGTGCAGTAACTGGCGACTTCTGGTTCCCCCCTGTCTTTTCAGATATGACACTGCAGTCGTAATGTCTATCTGCATCAATACTGATTTTTGGAAAAGTATATGCTTGAATGCCCTCAGTGACAGAAAGGCTGCCCTCGAGAATATTTGATGGAGTTCCTGACTGCCAAATCCTCCACTTCTCCTGAACCCACTCTCCCTGACAGTGGGCTCCCCAACCTGTTATACTTGCATCTGAGGTCACTAGTATCAGTTTTACTGGTTGGATCTGATGGCAATTTTGTAGATGTGATCGGATCAACCACCATTGTAGAGACACTCTGACTTCCGCTGGTATGTAGAACTTTTGAGACATATCCCTTCTGTTCCAATTCCTGAGGAAGAATGCCTGAAACGTCCTTTAATTCCAATGGGCCCATTTTACTAATGGTATGGATGAAGATAACGTCCCTAGTAGGCTCATGCTCTCACTGACTGACACTTTGCTGTGGGAAAGAACTGCTCTCACTTTGTTTTGAATGGAGACCATCTTCTCTTCCAGTAAACAGACCTTGTTTTGGTGAGTGATGAAGCAGGCCTCTAAAAGATCATGTCTTGGGAGGGTTGTAACTGACTTTTTTGGTAATTGATTAACCATCCGAGAGTTTCCAGTCGCTTTATTAGTTTTTCCTGATGATCCAGCAGAGTCAAACGATCCCGATTTATCAATAGTATGTCATCTAAGTAATGATAAACCTTCAGACCTTCCTCTCTTAATTGAGCAATTACTGGCAATAGGATCTTGGAAAAGGTCCGCGGTGCCGTGGAAATCCCAAAGGGTAGACTTTGAAACTGGAAGAGCTGCCCATTTACTGCAAACTTCAGGCATTTTTGGAAAGAGGATCTTATTGGGACATGTAGGTACGCATCGGATAAATCCACTGTCATCATCCAATCGTTTACTCGAACCATCTTTATGATTGTTTGAAGGGACTCCATTTTGAAACGCTTGATTCTTATGTGTTTGTTGAGGAACTTCAGATCCAAGACCGGCCGCCACCCTCCTGAGACTTTTGGCACCAAGAATAGAGGAGAATAAACACCTATTGATGCTTCCTGCTCCGGCACTGGAATCACTGCCTTTATCTGTCTTAAAGAATTTACATAGTCTAATAGGACACTGCGTTTCTGAGGATTGTGAGGAATTTGTTTCCACAAATCTTAATGAGGGTGGCGACTTTCTGAATTTCCACGAGTGGCCTTTCTTCAATGTCCTCAACACCCAGGCATCTTCTATCGTTTCCACCCAGACTTTCCAGGAGCGGAGTCTTGCTCCCACTGGGATCATCTGAGTGGGCGTACCTTCAAAAAGGCTTAGTCTTCTGCTGCGATCCCAGTGTCGACTTCGACTTGTTTTTTTTTTTTTTTTAAATGACGATTGAGTGCTTCTCCACCCTCTATTAAATTGCCTGCCCGGTCTGTAGGACTTGGCTTGCTGAAATTTATTAGAGAAAACCCTCTTGGGATTCTGTTGCTTAAAGGGGCGTTTCTTATCTTGCGGTAGCAGACCCGACTTTCCACCTGTCACCTTTGCTATGGCTGTATCCATTTGACTTCCAAACAGGTGAGTACCATCAAAAGGAATGCGGCACCAATTATTCCGTGAAGCCTGGTCTGCTGACCAAGGTTTAAGCCACAACGCTCTTTTTGCTGTCACACTATTAAGCATGGATCTAGCAGAGGCTCTAATGATATCAATCGCTGCTTCACCCATGAAGTCACTTGCTAATTTAAGTTCATCCAAAGCTTTAATTATTTCAGATTTATCCACATCAGCATTAATGGCTGTCTCTATATTATTGACCCATACTTTTACTGTCTTGGCTAGGGAAGTAAGGGCGACCGCTGGCCTACAGGCCGCTCCTGAGGACAGAAAAGCCTTCTTGATGTCAGCATCTACTTTACTGTCTAATGGATCACTGAAGAACACCCCATCATCCATGGGTATGGTTACATGCTTAGCTAATCTAATAATTGACGCGTCCACCACTGGAGCTGATTCCATAACCTTTGCGTCCTCCGTACTCAATGGATATAATTTAGCGGATGTATTTGCTAATGACGTCTTCTGATCTACCTTGCTCCATTCTTTCGTAAATATATCTTTTATTATTGACATTAAGGTAAAATTATTTGGCTGCTTATTCAAATGTGGATAGTACTTGTCAGGCTGTTGTTTTGACTGCTCATCGTCTTCCCATCCTATCGCCGCCTTTATGGCTGCCACAAAGGTAGAGACCAATGCAAACTCGAAACCTAATGCAGGACCAGTTTCCTACAAAGATGCTTCTTCCATATTTGAGGCTGGTGCTGACGCCGTTTGCGATGTCGCCATTTTGGAAAATGTCTCCTGGGCTGCCTGCTGAATGAAAGTTAGGACTTGTTGATTGTCCATCTCTTTGTCTCTACCCAACTCAGCAGAACAAGATTCACATACCATCTTGTCTAGTAATGCTGGCTGGGCACATGACCAACATAAAGCTCTCCCTGGCTGCTCATATCTTTTATGTTCTTTAAGTGGGCGACTTGGCCCTGGAGAAGGTTGCCTCTCTGACCTGTACCTTCTATCTGGTGAATAATATCTGTCATAGGCTCTTTCCCTGGAATAATATCTCCTTCTAGGGGACCTGTTTCTATAGGATCTATAGTAATAGTCCCGTTTCTCAGGAGACCTCCTCCTCCTTTCAGGAGAATATCTTCTGGCCGAATCATGCCTAGGAGAATGTCTCTTTGATTTTCCCGACTTCTTATGTTTTGATGAATTCTTTTTTGATGATCTTGTGTCACGAGAAGAGGAACCAATTTTTGACTTGTGTCTTGACCTCGAGCGAGATCTCACAGTCTTGCATGAGGCTTTGAGTCCTTTAGACCCAGCCTTCTCAACTTCTATCTCTTGCGGACTGTGGAGACATAAGGAAGAAAAATAGCTATGTTCCACCCAAAAAAAAACGCTCTCATAAAAATAGGAGAGATATAAAGCACTCTTTTGCCTACTACCTCGTGAATAGATAGGAAATTTAAAATACCACGTGTGTCTCCATAAGCAATAAAAAGATTGATGTCTTTTAGACATCTTTACCTTTCCTCTACTACCTCTAAATCCTGAGCTGGTTCTGTCATCCTTGAAAAAATATCAAGAGATCCATAATTAATAACCTTTGGCAGCTATACAAAAATGTCATTGATGCATGCAGTATTGAATCCATGCAAAAAGAAAATAACTGCAATTCTTCATACCTTTCCGTTGCAGTAATGCTCGTCTCTCTAGGGGAAATGTCAGCTCCTTCCTGACTAGGTTACCAGGTGCCCCGGGATCCAAACGCCAGTATGCCAGAACGGTACCGACAGCGTAGTGCTGTTACCACGCTTCTGGCGTGTTGAAAAAGCCGCTTAGGCGGAAATGACGTCAGCGCTGGCTCCTCCGAGCTGTCCAATCAGCAGGATCTCGCTCCGTCTCGCGAGACTTTAGTAGTGGAGGAAGGCTTACGGTCGTAGAGGCTGGGGATACCGACAGACCAGGAAGGTAATTCCCCGCATTTATAGCTGCCATTTAGGTAGCGCAATGCTGCGTAGAGTGGAAGAGGCTGAACCCGCTAGGAAAATTGGGTAACAACCCCCTAAAAAAAAAGGGGGAGAAAAAAGGAGAAAAAAAAATAAAAAATGAATCCAACGTAAGAAGAGACCTTGTCCATCGAGGACAGAAAAGGAGAGAATTGGGGGGGGGGGATTATTTTAATTTATAAGAGAGATCTGTCCTATCGGGTTCAAGGGGTGGAGTTGAACCCATGAGTATGCCGCCATTTCTGTCTGTAAATACGATTGAGAACCTCTGGTGGGACTTAAAGAAAGCAGTTGCAGCACGCAAGCCTAAGAATGTGACTGAACTGGAGGCTTTTGCCCATGAAGAATGGGCTAAGATACCCGTAGATCGCTGCAAGACACTTGTGTCAAGCTATGCTTCACGTTTAAAAGCTGTTATAACTGGAAAAGGATGTTGTACTAAGGATGGATGTCACTTGGGGGTTGAATAAAAGTGATAATGATGTGAGCACAGAAAAGATATTTGTGGTCATTTCATTATAAATGTTTTGTTATATTTGGCTGACTTACAAGTGCCTCTTTGATTTAATTGTAAACAAGATGACTGAAATGATCAAAATCAATGTCAAACTGGCCAAAACACTCAATTTCAGTGGGGGTTGAATAATTTTGAACACAACTGTACATGCATGAGCTGCTCCGTGTTGCTGTGCAGTCAGTGTGCCTGCACAGTGCGGCCATGCTTGTACAAAGATGGGAGCGTGGCCATGAAGAAGAGGGTCCTGGCAAGAAGCAGTGGGCTGCAGGAGCATCAGAGAAGCCTCCGAGTCTTTCAAAGGCTTCCCTGTACCAAGGTAGAAAAAGTTTTGAACCTTGATGGCTACCCATAACCTCCAAGTCTCTGTGAAGGAGACCAGGAGCCCAATGCTGCCGTATAGTTAGACAATGGGATGTAAGCACACATGTATAAGTATTATGCTCACAAGGGTGGCTTGCAAAACTTGCAACCTCCATCTGAGCGTGTGGGAATATAACCATCTCCGATCGGTGTTCCAAGTCTGTTGGTGCAGATGCTAGTCAGTCACTCTTCTGGATTAGTTATGAGGACTAAAGGTCCTCATGACAAAAAAACAGACAAACAAAAACCCTTATGGGGTATGGACTATACTAAAATAAATACTGGTG
This sequence comes from Hyperolius riggenbachi, assembly GCF_040937935.1. Taxonomy (NCBI): domain Eukaryota; kingdom Metazoa; phylum Chordata; class Amphibia; order Anura; family Hyperoliidae; genus Hyperolius; species Hyperolius riggenbachi. The sequence goes on along the minus strand of NC_090646.1, from coordinate 353,321,888 downwards.
GAAGTGCCCTTGATGATTTGATACTACTAGATTAGCATAATTTCTTACTTTCTCAGAAGGACAAACCATTATTTAATGTATTCTACTGTATCTATCTTTTTTCACTTTGTAAAGTCACAGGTACACTTCACGTGACCATGAGTCTTTTAACTGAGCACCATGCAAGGGATGATGGGCCTTCACCCCTAGTGGGTGACAGATTACTGCCAAGTGGCCACCAGGTCTGAACCCTCCCCCCCCCCCTCCAGGATTGCCCCACCGGTGATGGGAAAAACAGGATGCTGAACCCTGCAGTGTGGAGGGGAGGTGAGCTGGGAGGAACTAATGGCTAATGGAAGAAACTGGCAGGCGTGACTAAGGAGAGTCTGACAGGAAGGGTTGGAGTAACTGGCAGGATGGACAGGAAAGGAAATACTGACAGGAAAGGCTGGAACGACAAACAGGGTGAATTGGCAGGAAGGACTGGAAAGAACTGTCAGGGTGGACTGGACAGGACTGGACTGGCCGGAAGGACTGACAAGATTTGTATTTGCATTCAGCTTTTCACACATCGCTTGTGTGCTTCCTTTATTTTTTTATTGCATTGTTGACAATGGCACACATTTGCACAAAAAAAAAAAAAAAAAGTGTAGCGTAGCTGAAAATATATGCTCAATTCTGGAGCACCCCAGTGTGAACCTACCCTTTGTGACACAAAGTCTGTCCATCCAGCACACTGCCATATTTTGATTACAAGTACTTTCTGTTCCAGAGAGAACAAGCAATACTTTTACAGACTAACAAAACTGAAGCCAGCATTATTGTAAAATAAAGACCATTCTGAAGTTATGTAAAAGGAGCGTTTATTTTTACAAGACCTTCATTTCTAAGGCATAACTTAAGTTTCTTTATACAGTGACTTCCCCTTCTGTGTTCTCTTCCTCTTCCTCTAGAAGGCTGTAGGAAGCATGGCTTTGGAATGGACGCTGGAGGGGATGTGCAAGCAGTCGGGCCATACAGTTGTGAAGCTCCAGAGCTGGTCCTGTTATGGACACCTCATATTTGTAGCTGGTGCCTTTTGGATCTAAACTACTGAAGAATCCAAACACATCCTGTAAAAATATAAAAGAGGGTCAACAACATCTAGGCATCCAATTTCCTGGGACATAGTCATTTTGCTTGATACCCTGCTAATGTAAGTGGCTGAGTATTACAAAAAACGAAAACTAGATAAAACAGCAAATGCAAAAGTGAGCATTTTGGGGTTTTTTGGGGGGTGCGACTGATCTCTTCTTTATATTTACCATAACATAAATATCAATGTGTCTCCTTCAGATCCTTACTCGCTCTTTCCTCTTGGTGGCATTATTGCTCTCCTAAAAAAAGTCGTTCTATTTGATCAACTGGGAGAAAAAAATGTATGTATGTATGTATGTATGTATGTATGTATGTATGTATGTATGTATGGCTTTTCCTCAACCAGCTGTCTGTCGCCAGAGCCAGGTTTCTGAATTGTGTACATCACCAATGCCCTCGTCCACGGTCCCTGGCTGCTTCACAGTACATATTCCTGAGTTTTTTAAGTTGGCATCTTAGATGGTGTGTGGATGTAGTTCATTTTAAAAGAAAAACAACAAAACAAGCAGAGCTCTGAATAAAAATGTATAAATAGGGGGGGGGGGGGGGGGGGATTATATACTCCTCTCTCAAGGAAGGTTCCCTTTTGGACACCAGAGCTCCCCCCCCCCTTTTTGTGATCCAATTCAGCTCCATCTCTCACATTCTGATCATTCACTACAGGAGGGCAAGGGGGGGGGGGGGGGTGGCACTGAGTGATGGTCATAGCCCACTTACTATTCCCATAGTTTGACACTAGGAGCAGTGTGGTAGATGCTCCTGAATGCCTAATGGACACATGGCGAAAACATGCCTCAGGAGTTCAAGCACCACTATCTGCTATTGCTTCAATACACAGTGCCAAAACACATAGCACCAGGAAGGAAGAAAGATGTAGGAAAGCTAATTTATTCTCTTAGCAATAAACATGAAAACATATAGGAGGAAGAGTTGTGATTATATCACCACCTCAACATAATATATACATCAGTATGAATAATTTCCAGTCATACATATGGGAACCCCCTACAATAGAAAGGACAAACATGCCCAAATGTGTTTTAGTTAGGAAAACACAGAAGGAGGAGCCAGTGAAGGAAGAGGTGAAATAAGACAAAAGAAGGTAAGAGAGAGCCAGAGAACCAAGAGAAAAGAAGATGGAAAAAGACAAGCAAGAAAAAAAAAGTCACATTAAGAAGATTATCTATATACAATTATTACAATGTATCATGGTTCTCACAGGTCACTAATACATCTTGCAAAACACTTACCTTCCAGCTCATATCTTCCTCATCAGATAAATTGTGAATATAAACAACATCAAAGAAGAAATACGGGCTCTGCAGCATTTTCTGTAAAAAGACCAAACCATCTGTATGGTGATGTACTACAGGAAATTTGCATCAAAGTTACACTTTAATCATATCAAACAGACATTAATGAGAAACATTTAACATTTGCTTTAATTTCCCCTGGCCCTGATTGGATGCTCAGTAGTGGTGTTGCTGTTCAAATCTGGGTTGCCTTATTCGGAAACCCTGATAATGCCGTCCAAAGAAGATAAGCACCATTACGATATAAGCTAGAAGAAGGAAGAATCAGAATAATATGAATGCCACGTGGAACACAACACTATGACTCTCTATCCTACATTATCCGGGTTCCCAAGTAAGGCAACCTGAATTCAAAACAACAACACTTCTGTTTAGTAAACTAATCCAACAGTTTGAGAAGCGCACACAAATGAATTCTGTCCCCTTTTCTTGCCACCAACAGAGCTTTCTGTTTGTGGCATCTGATCGCTGCTGCTATGTTTGTTTTTGTTTTTTTTTCCTTTCGATTATTAATTTATTCAAAAATCCTATTTTTCTTTCAATTTGACTACCCATCATCACTCCTGCTATAGATCGCAGCGCTGTACACGGAACTAAACTGTTGTTATTTTTTTTACTGTTTACAGTCTACTAACGGCGATCGCTGCTGGCAGACTTGATGGAGTGGAGCTTCGTCATTCAAGCGGGGATGCGCACGATCCCCTGCAATCTCCGCCCCCAGGACTTTACGCTAATTGGCGTTGGGCGGTCCTGGGGGAGCCGCCGCATTCACGCCTATTGGCGTGGATCGGTCAGCAAGAAGTTGAGTTTCACTCTAAGTCACTAAAAACAAATCTAAAAAAAAAGGTTTGTAAATAACCCTGACTTTAACATAAGCCCTAGGTATCAAATTAACCTTCACAATTACAGAGACTAACTCGCAGGTAAACATGATGCTAAGCTTAAAGCATTACAACAGGAAAGACAGAGACTATAATTCAGAAATTTAGGTCTGAATCGTCAATAAATTGTTTTCTGTATTAATTTAGCAATCAGACCTAAGTTTCTCGACTTGTAATAAAGATTTTACAGTAAAAATACTATTGTTAGAAATGCTTAAAAGGTTACAGGGACTATATTTTCACATTTCTGACTGAGTACTTTAGGCCCAATTCACACTGGAGCCTTTTACTAGCGATTTCAGCAGCTTTTTCAATCACTGACGATCGCTAGCATTTTGAAAAACGCTACTGCAATGTAAGGTGTATGGCAGTGTTCACAATTAGCAATTGCCAGCGATTTGCAATTTGCTGAAATCACAAAAGCGCTGCATGCAGCATTTTTTTTTACGATTTTGGAGCAATTGCACTTGAATGGTACAGAATCAGAGAAAGCAATTGCTCCAACATCACTTTCTTATACAGTGAAAAATGGTTGGAAAATCCCTTTGCAAAGCGCTAGTGATTTTGCTAGAGTTTTGCAATTCCCATTGTGGAGGCCTTAGAACTGCAGGAAGTGAGACATGGCAGAGACAAAGGATGAGGTACACAGAGCTCAGAAGTTACAATATTTACATGCTTTGACGCTATAGCTATGCTTTCTGCCGTTCTGAAGACATTTCAGTCACAAGATTACAACCAGTAAGGACTGTGTCTGTATGCTGGATGTGCTGTGTACAGTCCTCCATAGTAACGTCCACAGATAAAACTGTTCTCTGTAAATGTCATTTTCTTCACATAAGAAATGAAAAGATGAAAAAAAAAGCTTTTGTATCGCTATTTGCTAGTAATTACCAGAAATATTTCTGTCATTTAGCATTTTAGGTAACTTTGATAGTTGTCCTTTAACCTCCTTAGCGGTAACCACGAGTCAGGCTCGGGTCGGAAATCCACAGCTCAGAGCCACAACCCTGAGCCTGACTTGTGCTAGCCACCAGGAGGTATATGCAGAGCCTGTGCACAGCGGGCATTTGTAACTCACCTCTCCCGGGATCCAGATGCTGACAGACATTCTTCTTCCGGTCCTCGTAGGCATCCAATCTCTCTTGTGAGATCTCAGTCTGTTGTCCTGACGAAAGATGGTGATCTCACTAAGGCTAATTTCACACCAGGACGTTGCGTTAGAGGGGGCGTTAAGGTTGCATAACGTCCCCCTAACTCAACGCCTGGTGGTGCTGGATCTGGACGTCAGAGTGAGCCGCGTTGTGCAGCTCACTCTGGCGTCAGTGATGCCGTGATGCGCACTCTTGTGCGCATGCGGCATCACGTGGTCCCGCCGACCAATCGCCGCACAGAGCGGCTGCTCCAGGAAGTAAACACTGCACGTCATAACGTGCAGTGCATATTAATTAGCCATGTGCCTGGCCGCTCTCCGCTCCTCCCCAACATTACTGAGCATGTGCAAGCAGTCTAACGCGGCTCAGCCGCGTCCAAAGTACTGCATGCAGTACGTTGTCTTGTGACGCAGCGTTACAATGTAACGCAACGTCCGCACTGTGAACAGCCCCATTGATTTTTCATTACTGTGCGGTGGGCTGCGTTACAGGCTGCTCTAACGTGCGCCTGTAACGTCCCACTGTGAAACCAGCCTAAAGGATAGAACTCCACCCCGTGGACGGAGGGAGAATTGCAGCTCTGGATCCAGTGAGTGATATGCAAGGCTACCACAGATCTATCTAAAGGTGGCCACTAACGGTCCAATTTCTAGCGAAAAATCGTTCGAGCGATCAGAAATTCTGATCGGACGAAAAATTGTTCACTACACCATCAGCTAACCAATCATTGCTTCCCATCTATCACAACAAGAAAATCCAAATTTTGGTTCGACAAAAATTCAATCGGATGATTGTTTTTAAAATCGTTCATTATTGATTGTGCCCATCAACTGAGATTATTTAAAACCAATCCGATCAGAATTTCTGATCGCTCTAACGATTTTTCGCTAGAAATTGGACCGTTAGTGGCCAGCTTAACTGTATGATTTTTCCCTGCTTGTAGGGTCTAAAAGCTTGTGAAGAAATTGCACTGCATTTACACCCTAAAATCCAGAAGTAATTATACCGCTAGGGACTTTTAAGCGGACTCTTTACACTTGCGGGACGCGGTGTGGGGGTTAACTCACCCTTGTCGCTGCCTCTGGCCATTGTGTTTCATGTTAAGCCTTGGAGTAATGGAATGTGATGTTGAATGCAACTGCCTGAGGTGGTGACAAGTGTGAGTTAATCCCTTATCGCAAGTGTAAAAAAGTGTGTTCCATATGAAACTCGGAACTAGCAAGCGGAAGCTCATCTCTGTTGAAGACATACAATAAATTTGCTTATTTCGACAACTAGCACCTTTCTAAAACAGGAGCATGCATTTTATGCTGAAATGATCCATTAGCAAATTTACCTTCATGATTTCTGTAAGTGTGAACTGAGGCTGGGTGGCTGGGCGGCTGTAGATCAGAATAATCCTAACTACATATGGAGGAGGGACCGTCTGCACATTCTCGGTGACTGGGAATTCCGTTCTCTGCTGTCTGCGGTGGACATGTTTAACAGGTTAATGCAAACTGCTAGATGCAAAGATAAAGGCAAAAGAAAGTTCATTTGTAATGCTTAGACTTGCCCCAAATATGAAATTAAGTAAAAATGGTTAGGATGCTAATAATTCTGAGATGATCCAAATGTTATGCTAATTTAATGCAGCCTGGAAATAATCAAATGCACATAAGTAAGATTTCGCAATTATATTTATATTATTTTTTTACAGATACATCAAAATGGCATAGTTGTCTACGCAAGGGGAAAAAAAAAAAAAAAAAAAAAAAAAAAAAATCTTATCCATGGAGTTAATCCTCTTATGTCTCAATGACACCCTCTTGTCTTTTGACCCGAGGTGGCAAAAATCTGCCTGCATCCTCCAGAGGCTTCCCACACCCTCCTCGACCCCGCCGGCCGAGACTTTCTTTTAGTTCACAGCCGCATTAACCTTCATGCACAAGTGCAGCACAGTACGGCCGCGCTCGTACACGGCAGGAAAAGTGGCTACGAGAACACATCCAACAAGCTCTTGTCAGATATGTTCAGAAAGTCTGTGTGCGGTGTGACACACTCCTGACATCACTGTGGGAGCAGTTTCACCACAATATCAGCCATACAGAGCCCCCGATGATCCATTTGAAAAAAGGTATAGATTTCTCATGGGAAAGGGGGTATCAGCTTCTGATTGTAATGAAGTTCAGTTCTTGGTTACGGTTTCTCTTTTCTCTCTTACTTATTACTGAAATATCTGCTCAGCAAGCATTTGCTTCCCCCTCCTTGTTCTCATAATTCTACAACAGCATTACCTATGATGTATTATTATGGTTGGGGGGGTCTACTGTATTGCCATCTGTTATTACACCACTAGCTGTATTAGAGCCAGATCACACAGGAAACTTTGTTGCAACGATTTATTATTGAAAGTAATCAGCACCAGAAGCTACAAGGAGCAACTGCTGCCAAACCTCAGTTTTCACATGTAGTCTTCCAGCATCTGAACGTAGTTTTTAAAGAACAACACTCACTGGTAAGACTCATTCCTGAAAAAAACACTATTCCTTGGAACCAGTCACAGCAACTTGTTGCATACTAGAAAGAATAGGCTTTCACCTGGCTTAAAGGGAACCTGAACTGAGAGGGATGTGGATGTTTCCTTTTAAACAATACCAGTTGTTTGTCAGTCCTGCTGATCTCTTTGGCTGCAGTAGTGGCTGAATCACACACCTGAAACAAACATGCAGCTAATCCAGTCTGACTTCAGTCAGAGCACCCGATCTGCATGCTTGTTGAGGGGCTGGGGCTAAAGGTATTAGAGGCACAACATCAGCAGGAGAGTCAGGCAACTGGTATTATTTTAAAAGGAAAAATCCATATCCTTCTCAGTTTAGGTACCCTTTAATGTTTACTCTATATGGTTGCCTATTATCGAGAGTGGAGACACTACAGGACTCAGCAGTCATGTAATTCTGATAGCACTACAAATGGTGCTATCAGATATGTAGTCTGTGCTAGAACTTTCTATTAAAAAAAAAATTGATTTTGAAATTGAATATCATGGCTGGACCATTTACCGGTATGTTTTTTTGTAAAAACAAAATATGTTTTCCTAGTCTAAACAATCTAAATATTTCTTTTTTCAGCAGCTTTGACAATTGGGAGCCATGGTCATCAAATTAACTTACATTAGGTTGAAAAGGCCTTCAAGATCTGGAGAACTTAATTGAGGAAATATAAGCATAATATCCTTGCCCAGCATGAAAGCAATACTTTCAAACAATATATAACAGTATAGATGAGCAGCATTTGCAGATGTGGCCATATGCAGTACAGCAGAATCCTAGTATCAGGCACCAGCGGGGAACGCCTGTTGCTGGATACATGTGCTTGCCAGCGACGTCTAGCAGCTTTCCGGCTTCCCCCGTGCACGCAAGCCGGCGTGGCGTTTCACCAGGGCTGTGGAGTTGGAGCTATTTTGTGTACCTGGAGTTGGAGGTTTCATAAATTGAGGAGTTGGATTTTTTTTGTACTGACTCCACAGCCCTGCATCAAGAAAAAAATGAATTCTCAAAAAGAGAAAATAAAAAACAACCGACCAACCAGTCACGAGCACACTACTCTGTCGGCTGGACTGTAGCACTGCCATTCAAGGAGTGCTTTTGAAAATAAAATAAATCCTAAGAATCACCCATGAGTTAATGGGACTAGTTCAAAACCTGTCAGTAAGAAGTTAGTAGATTATAATGCATACTAAGCATAACAGCTACAGGAAAAGTAAAAATGCATAGTGCATTTAGTCTGGGACAAATGTACATAGTGCCATATGTAGGTGTACCTATGAATTTTACGGGGGTTTTTTTCGCCATAGTGCCCTTCTAAGTATACACAACCATTTTTAAATCATTTTGAATTTGGGGATGCATATTTAGTGACATAAAGGTCACTACATGCACATGTCACTACATATTAGAATACAGTATAACATCAATCATTTTTTGGTTGCCCATCCCAATCACCACTCCCCCAAATCTGGTTAAAAATAATCATTTCTGGGGAGAGAACTGATAGGGAACAATATTTTGACTTGGCCCAAATATGAAATATTCTGATATTAGAATGTAGAGTGATACAGTAATATTGTAAAAAACTGTGGTTGAATAATTTAGTATAGTTATTTACATCTAAGCATGAAGTTGGGAAATGAGGCTTCATCTACAAGTATTTATTTGCAAAGGATACTGAAAGATTCACAAACGTTTGTTTCCAGATCATAAAGACAACTGCAAACTTCCCGTGGGTCTGATGTAAATCCCGATAACTGGAGAAGTAAAAAAGGAGAACTATGAGTGTTATGCAGAGTTGTGTTACACAGAACTTCACACACTGTTTGTTTTACTATTATAAAGACACCAACATGGACAGCACATTTACCGTCTTATGCTTAACCCTGTAACTGAAGGAGGAAGAAACTCTCTGCCATGCAGGAGCAATGAAGTTCAGGTTTTAAAGTGACTATGCAACCCCTGGCAGTCCAATCAAATAGCTGTGCATTATGATTAGAGTATAGTATTTAGTCAAAAAGGTGGGATGGAATGTGTATTTACAAAGCTTGGCCATGCTCCCTTTCACTATGGGGTCAGTGTAACTCTATCCATAAACCTACACTTTGTTAGATCCTAACTGAAGAAAAACAAATCCTCAATTCAACCCTATAATGCTAGCATAATTGTGCTTCTCACCTACATTCCAAATCAGCGTATTATAATTCCTCACATTCCAGTGTTCTCCCCAGAATTTTTTCTCCAGCCGGGTGGCAAGAAAAAGTAGCCGGGTGGGGCACGAGGGGGGAATGCAGGGTCAGGGCAACTCTGCTTTACAGCATAGGAGTAGGATGAGGAGGTGAGCTGATGACAACGGAGTGCTCACCGAAATTAGCCGGGTGGGGCACCCAGCTAAAAGAGCCTGGGGAGAACACCATTTTCGAAGAAGCTGTATGCTTCATTTAGTAAAAGTATTGCTCGGGACCAGCATCCTGCTGGGGCACTTTGGTCCTTTGTTCTGGTGCAGACAGTGGGCATGGAATGGAATCAAGGTCCTAATATCTATTCTATTTTAGGGTCACACCAAGACAAGTCCTCTGATCATTCCCTAACCATGATCCTAAGCTGAACCTCTCTCCTGCACTTTATAAAACCATTAATCCCCTTCATTACTGGAAACCCTCATCCTCCCTGTCCACAATTTTTAACCAGATACCCAACATTAAAGTTTTCCCTATCAGGTGTACGAGACTAATGATGATCTTTCACCTAAACCTAATCTCCACGCTTTACACAAATACTAACATTTCAATATCTGCTTAGTATTAGTGGCTGGATAGTGTACTGGTTAAAGGGAACCTAAACTGAGAAGGAAATTGATTTTTCCTTTTAAAACAATACCAGTTGCCTGACTCTTCTCTCCTGATGATCCTGTCTTTCTAATACTTTTAGCCACAGCCCCTTAACAAGCATGCAGAACAGGTGCTCTGACTGAAGTCAGACTAGATTAGCTGCATGCTTGTTTCAGGTCTGTGATTCAGCCACTACTTCAGTCAAAGAGATGGCAGGACTGACAAGCAACTGGTATTGTTTAAAAGGAAGCATCCATATCCCTCTCAGTTAAGGTTCACTTTAAGAGCTCTGCCTTTGACATGGGATACCAGGATTCAAATCCTGGGTAGGGTCAGTACCTATTCAGTAAGAAGTCCTTGGGTAAGAATTCCTAACACTGTAGGGTGGCCCCTTGAGCGCTCCCTTAACGGCTGCAGCTCTTGAGCGCTTTGAGTCCAACAGGAGAAAAGCGCTATACAAATGTTAGGATTATTTGTTATTAGCCGCACCCAAATCCAAAATGTTCATCTAATTCCACTAGCACTAGCCTGACCAGGTCCTAGGACTCCGACACTAAGCTTCTTAAACCCTAGTTTTCTTTGACCTTGCCTTGAAAATACTGATGCTTCCCTATTAGCATCCAGACTGCTCATGTTTCTATTATCAGGCACCCACATTCCTTGGCACAAAAATTAAATTTCCTGTGAGGCAACAGTCCTAATCCCTACTTCGGTTTTACTGTTTCTTGTGTCACATCACAAAATTATTCAGACAAGTAATGATAAAAGGAAAAAAGGGAACACATGCAGCAAATAGCTAACAAAGAAATACTGATGACCGGGTAGATGACAAACCGCATATTCTAACACTCACCCACATAGCCTCATTGTTTGCAACCACCAGAGCAAATTCATGCCTCTTGTCTATCTTATGCTTTGTCCGCACAAACATCTCAATCATTTTCTGTGAAGTATTAAGAGCGTTGGCTTTGGACCTATTAATATATGATGAAAAAGGCTTAAATAAATTATTTTTAGGAAAATGTGTGCGTGTGCGTGTGTGTGTAGCAGATAGTGTGATTGTACTTCAAAGCTGAACCTTGTTCACAAGGTGCCTTCACCTACCCAAACACATATACAGTAATGCTGAAGTAGGTGGATTAAAACCACAAAGCTTGCGAATGTAGAACTACCGAGGGAACGCTCCCTAACAATAATTAAAAACAGGTCTTAAGAACAATTGGACTTGGTCCTATGACTGTTTTAAATGAAAGAAAGGCATCTGGTTCAGTCTACATTATTTACTTAAAAAGTTTAAATACTTCAAAGCAGGCATGGACAAATTAGCATGAACTGCAGTAGTCAGGAGAACATTTTTAGGAGCCAGTTCCAATGGCAAGTATTAAATAGAAACGCAAGTTAGGTGCAAAATGTAATTTTAAAGAGCCCTGTAATTTTAAAGAGCTCCTGGGATTTGTCCAGCTTTGCTTTAAAGTTATTATTTTTATTTCTATTTTTAAAGAAAAGGGTATTCACAAGAACATTTCGCAACCAGGTATCCAATGAGTTGTTGTTCCTAATTCGAATATTACTGATAGAAAACAAAAATGTTACAAAGAAAGAAAAACAAAAAAAAATGATGCGCACCTCTTTCATCCTCTGTTTCTAATGCATTCTTATCACTGCCCTTGGCCCCTTAATTTCCCTCTCTCTTTTATTCATTAAGATTAGAAGCATGAAAACTTGTTGCTCAAACATGTTATTAAAGGACAACTGAAGTGAGAAGAATATGGAAGCTGCCATATTTATTTCTTTTTAAACAATCCCAGTTGCTTGTCAGCCCTGCTGGTATATTTGACTGCAGTAGCGTCAATCACACCAGAAACAAGCATGCAGCTAATCTAGTCAGATCTGACAAAGGCTTCAATTCATCAAGCATTACCGCATTCGGTAATGCTGAAAACAGCTGAGTTAACAGGGCACTTAAGAAAATGTTAATTCATCAAAGCTGTTACCGAATGAGAAGCTGAAATCACAGAGCAATGAGATAAATTACCGACTTGTGCTCAACACATGTCAGCAAATGTCAGTAAATGTTAATTCATCAAGGTTACCACATTCGCTAGCACATTCGGTGTTTATCTCAAGCTCTCCCCTGTCGTTACAGGCTTCGAAAGCCTTCTGTGTGAATGTTTTCATGATTAACAGGAGCAGGCAGCCAATAGAAACAGCCCCTGTTCTCCTGCAAGTGCCGCTGATAGGTCACACAGGCTTCTCCACACAAGCTTTCAGACCCCCCAAGCAGTGAGCAGAGATAACGGGACAAAAGATATCCCCAGATGTCCTTCGGTGGTTTAACCCTTTGAGTCCCTGTTTGAATATACAAAGATGCATGTGGTGAAATCACCAAGCATGACATTTGTAAAGTCTCCAGGAAGTTTATCTACGTTGTGGCAAAGAAGTAAAATGTTAAGAAACACTGATGGACAGATTCAGAGCAGCAGAGGCAGTATAAGTAACAGTAAATATAACACACGTTTACATGTAAAGGGATGTCTGGATGCCTTCTATTGTTATCAGCTTGTAACAACACAGGGACATTCCAAGCTGCTCTGCACCACTCTGCCGTTATCTAACAGCCTACTTCGGTAACTTAACGAACCTCTACCACACATGGGAAAATATTGATGAATTAGCACAGTGAAGTGTAAAATACCGAATGCGGTATTTTAAGGACTGGGATTTTGTTATCGAACACCCTTTGATGAATTGAAGCCAATGTCAGAAACACCTGATCTGCTGCATGCTTGTTCAGGGGCTATAGCTTAAAGTATTAGAGGCAGAGGATCAGCAGGATAGTCAGGCAACTGGTATTGCTGAAAAGGAAATAAATATGACAGCCTTTATATCCCACTAGCTTCAGTTTTCCTAATGTTAATGTTGTAATGTTTAATTTATTTATTTATTTGTTGTATTTATAAAGCGCCAACATATTACGCAGCGTTGGACATTAATTTAGGTTACAGACAATATTTAGGGGTGACAAACAGCAATATGACAATACAGGAATACAAGAAAACCAGATCACACAGCACAGTATGAGTACAAGGTAATGCTTAGTCAGTCACTGGATGGGAGCATGGAGTTAGGCAAGTTAGGTTCACTCAAATGCATAGCATGGGTGCACAGTAATAGAGGTGCATGATCAGGTAGGACACAAAAAGAGTGAGGACCCTGCCCAAAGGCTTACAATCTAAATGTTCACAAATCTGTGCCGCACAATGCAGTCATTATGTCATCCACTTGGATGATAAAATCCACGTCTGGATGATAAAATGCAGTAAGATGATACTGAATCGGTGTGCAGAAAGAGTACTCATATTTCACTGCAAGTTAAATGCCAGAGAATGACAAACATGGAGTGGAAAAAAACCTACCCATTTAATGATTCCAGTTTCTGGGAGGACATTTCTTCTGACAAATCTAAACAAATGATCTGGAAAAGACAAGATGATCAAATCACATGGCTTATCACATTCCTTCAACAAAATTCCTAAGGACGACATGAACATCTTGACTGATCTGACTTGCTGATCTAGAAACAAATTGCCTCAAGGCTACCAATGACCACCTAATTCAACTGAACCAGAAGTTATACTTCTTTACCAAAACTTTTTTTTAACTACTTACTGCATCTTGTGCAGTATATTGATGGCCCAGTAAAACTTCAATTGATGTACCAGGGCCGTGAAAATAAGTCTATAGCAGCGGGCGGTCGCTGCGCACTCTTGCGCGCGCTCCCGTTGTCGCCTGTTAGCGAAGAGATGAATGAATGGGAACACAGTTCCCATTCATTAATCTATGTCCCCAATTCAATGAACACCGGCATCTATGAGATGCCAGCATTCATTTTATCTTCCTGTTGATACAGTGCCACACATTACTTCCGATTCACTTCCTTGTGTAGTGAATCGGAAATAATGACTGAGGACATCTTGTGGCCAAATAGTAAATTACACAAAAAAAACTATTTTATTTAATAAAAATCCCAACACTGACTTTTATAATTAACTATTTCCCTCCCACACCCTCCCATAGTACCCAAACTTTTTGTGTGTGTGTATAGGGGGAAAAAAAATTCCATAAAAAAAAAAATACATAAGTAGTTACCTTAGGGACTGAACTTTTTTAATATTTATGTCAAGGGTATATTACTGTTAATTTTTAATTTACTGACTTGTAATTAGTGATGGACGCAAAACTGAAAAAATGCACCTTTATTTCCAAATAAAATATTGGCGTCATACATTGCACTAGGGAAATTTTTTAAACGTTGCAATAACCGGGACAAATGGGCAAATAAAATATGTGGCTTTTATCCACAGTAGAACGTTTTATTTTAACACTATAATGGCCAAAAACTGAGAAATAATGATTTTTTTCCTTATTGTTCCCATTAAAATGCATTTAGAATAAAATAATTCTTAGCATAATGTACCGCCCAAAGAAAGCTAATTGGTAGCAAAAAAACAAAGCAAGCTATAGATCATTTCGTTGTGATTAGTAGTGATTAAGTTATTGGCGAAAGAATGGGAGGATCGCTGACAGGTGAAAATTGCTCTGGTCTTAAAGGGGTAAAAACCCTTCAGTGGTCAAGTGGTTAAATTTACGGTAGTAAATCATAAAAAACAGGTGTCCCTGTTGGAAAGATTTCTTCTCATTTGAATTCCTATTTGTGACATCCATGACAGGGAAACACAAGTAACATTTTCCAAAAGGAGACACAGACAGCAATTAATGAGTACTTGAGGCAAAAAAAAAAAAAAAAAAAAAAAAGAAAAAAAAAAAAAAAAAAGAGAAGAAAAAGGCTGTCATGGAAGGCTCTGTCTAAATGATGATGGATCAGTGTTAAGCCCCGTTTACACTTAATCAGTTGGTACACGTTTTATTTCCCTTCTCCATAGCAGTGCATTGTGAAAAAGATTTCAGTAAAACGCGTTAAACGGAACCTAAACTGAGAAGGATATGGGTTTTTCCTTTTAAAATAATACCAGTTGTCTGACCCTCCTGCTGATCTTGTGTCTCTAATACTTTCAGCCACAGCCTCTGAAGAAGCATGCAGATCAGGTGCTCTGACTGAAGTCGGACTGGATTGGCTGCATGCTTGTTTCAGGTCTGTGATTCAGCCACTACTGCAGTCAAAGAGATCAGCAGGACTGCCAGTCAACTGGTATTGTTTAAAAGGAAACATCCATATCCCTCTCAGTTAAGGTTCCCTTTAAAGTGGTATTGTCACCATAAAAATCAAATTTCAACAGCAACTGGTCTGAGTGTATTAAGTGATAAAGATGCTAATCCTGCATTCAAAACGTTCAAAACTTTTTCTGCTGTTATGATCTGGAGTTATCACATACTTAAAGAGTAACTGTCAGGCTGCAGAAGCTAATTTAAACCTCTATTCTCCTGTGTTAAACAGTTTAGAAGGAAGCCCAAAAGCAATTAGTGAAGATAAAAATCTCAGTTACCTTTGATGTGTGCTTATCTTAAAGGCTGTTATAGACCCATAAGGACGCAAGCCGCATACTAAACTGCAAAGCATTCTGGGGCCCTCCCCTCGGCTGCTAATGAGACGTTACAGCAGCTTGTGTAATCAGTCCAGCGCGTAGCACTGATAAATCTCGGGCAGAGTACACTGCAGGAGTCAGCTATTGTTCCTAGCCACATGGCTCATTAATATTCACTGCACACTGTGTTATTTAGTACCAGCTTTTCTGTGATCAGGAAGCAGGCAGGACATGACGACACATTTGACAGAAAAACATGGAGCCTGCCATGAGCTGTCAGGAGCATCTATCTCTGCATATACTATATACAAATTCTGTGAAATCCAAATGTGGACAGTGAAATGCATATGTAATGTAAGTACAGCCAATCTTTAGCTACTGATATATGTGTTTATTTTCTCTGAGACCTTATACCTAACAGCTCCTCTTTAAAGAGCACTGGTCCTTTAGTAGTCGGTGCCAAAGAATTGCATGCTGGGGGTTCTTTTTATCTAGAATATATTCCTCCTCTTCCCTTTATTTCCCTGCCAGCTGCTTATCTGAAACCTAATCCCCTACTCACTTGTGTTTACAAGCAAGGCTAAGGTGACTCAGCGATTGGAGGAGACAAGAAAAAAAGTAAAGGGCAGAAATGACATCACAAGTTAGACTTAACTGTGGGGAAAAGACATGGCCACCACCAGGAACAGAATTCTCGTCATTTACTGTATAACATTCACTGAAATCAAAATGTGGACAGTACAATACATGTGTTATGTAAGTAGATCAAGTATTTACCTACTTATATATGTGTTTTTTTTCCCTGGCATAGTATGGCTTATCCTACTGCTTTAAGTGTGAAAGGTGCCATAGGAAAACATGGGACTTACTTTGAAAATCAGTTGACCTTTCAGTTATAACTGAGAGCAACTGATTAAGTGTAAACGGGGCCTTAGGGCCAATTACTCACCTGGTCCCACATCTTTGTTTCGCAGGTGATGCTCCACCCCCCTTCTCCACCAATTAGGCCATGGCTGCTGAGCTAAGGGCAGGCCACAGCCATGCAGGTGGTCGTGGCCAGAGCCTCCTGCCTGCAGGGATGACGCCAGGACAGGTAGGTATTTAGCTCTAACAACACCCCCAATGATCTATCATTTAGAAAGAGCCTGTCATAACAGGCTCTGTCAGTGTTACCTCAAGTACTCTCTAAAACCCAACAAGGTTTCTCAGCGTTCTCTGTTTAAATGGAAAGTTTTGCATAGAGTCAAGTTGTAACTCAACAAGAATACTGGTACCCCATTAAAAATAGGTACAGTTGTGATCAGAATGTGACACCAGCTTCTCTAAACTTTTGCATGGAAATACAGTGTGTCCTTGCTTTACAATGTCCAAAAATTACTAGAAAAGACAATTCATGAGAGGTTAATCAAATTTGTCCAATGTACACAGTTATTTTCAACGTTTATAATCACATTGCTTTTGTGAATTTCAGGTACCCTGCATCCATGAACAGATTTGTATGATATTGTACAAAGACTGCAGTTGCAAATAATTTGGACAATGCAGGATTATGCAAGTTCTGTATGCAAATATATGCGGCTTGAAAACAGACCAATTTGAACCTTGGTGGAGCTCGATTAGTCCATTTTCAAGCTGCATAAATTTGCATACAATATTTACATAATAATGCATCAACTCAGAATTATCTGAATCTCATTGATCATCCATAGAAGATAGCATATTGTATGCTCCCATTTCACATATAACATTTCTGTAAAAAAAAAATTAAAATATTTGAAACAGAAAGAAGAAAGGCCTGTAAATTATTATTGATTTGCATTGCTCTAAAACATTATGCAGCACATTTCACAAACCACTTAACTCTGCTGTAGATGAGATGAGATGACAGAACTGAAACTTACTGGGTGCCACATATTGATAAGGCACTATAAATACCCAAGTGGCATACACCATGTTCAGATGTACTTTGGTGGAAAGAATATCAAGTATCAATGGCGATTCCCACTATCATTCTACCATAGAAGCATCGAAGCTATTAAACAGAGTTTACATCAACAACTACATTTGTAAATATTATTCATGTCAGATATTTTTGCAAACATGGCTATCTAGTATTAAAGTAAAGCAAAACAGAAAAGAATATGCAGGCTGCCACTGTTCTGCTAAATGCTTGCACATCATATTGTGACTGGGATAACTTAGGGCCAGCTCACATGGCGGTAAACAGTGGCCGCGAAGCTCAATGTTTAAGCTCTGTACATTGAAGTGAATGCATAGACCAGCACTGGGTAAACTACAGCCCTCATGCTCTGTTATTCTGGCCCGCCAACTGGCGGACGAATTCCTCTCCTCCCTCCCTGACAAGTCGTGAGCGGGAACTTAAAACTCACCTGATCGCCGAATCCAGTGTTGAGTTTCCATGGCAACAGGGCACTACATACCAACAACAAACTATAACATGTCTATAGTGCTTTTCTCCCATAGGACTCAAAGCGCTTAGAATCAGTAGTTGGTAGTAGGGTGAAGTATTCACAGAACAAAAATTATATTTCTGCAAATGCTAAACTGAACAGGTGGGTTTTCAGTCTGGCTTTAAACACAGACAGAGATGGAGCGGTCCTGATCTGCTGAAGCAAGGAGTTCCATAGCTTAGGAGCAGCATGACAGAAGGCTTTGGTACCGAAAGTTGTCAGGTGGACTCTGGGTATGACTAGACTATTAGAACCTGTGGATCTGAGATTGCAGGGATTGCTACGCAGCTGTAACATTTTTTTCATGGGCTCGATTCACAAAAGGGTGCTAACTCAGTTAGCACGCCTAAAAGGTTTGGGCGTGTTAACTAGGGTGCTAAACAGTTAGCAGGCCCAAAGATTGTACTGATCGCGTACAATGTTTAGCTCTACGCGGTGCGCGCAAAACGTCGCATCGGGTGCGACTAAACCATCACACCGGGTGCCCCTAAAATGTTGCACCGGGTGCCCCTAAAACGTTGCACTGGGTGCACCTGAAGCATCGCACAATGAGCGTCCTAAAGGGCTTTAGGCGTGCTAAGGGGCTTTTAGGCGTGCTAACTGAGTTAGCACCCTTTTGTGAATCAAGCCCCATGTATCCAGGGCCCAAATTATGTAGTTATTTAAATGTCAGTAGGCCGATCTTGAATAGGACCCTCCATTTTATAGGTAGCCAGTGAAGGCAGTGCAGGACTGTTGTTAGGTGGCAGTGACGGGGTTGGTTGGTTAACCTCCCTGGCGCTACGCAGTTTAAGTGGCTGCGTCTGCGGGAGGGATTTTTTAAATTAAATAGTTTTTTTATGTTAGCTAGCACTAGGCTAGCTAACTATGCTGCCCAAGCCTCCCGGCACCTCTACTACCCCCCCCCTCGCCGCCGCCAACACTCACCTGTCTGCTATCCCGCGGGAGCCGCAGCTTCCCAATCAGCATCACTCATCGCTATGGTGACGACCGGATATGACGTCATGCGCAGTTCCGATCCTCCCCATTGCAAAGCTGGGTACTGATTGGGAGGCTGCGTCATCGCGGGATCCCTGGGGAGTATGTATACCGGAGGTGATCGGGGGCGATCGGAGGGGACTGGAGCGACTAGGGCAGCATAGTTAGCTAGCCAAGTGCTAGCTTAAAGGATACCACAACTGACATGTGGCATAATGAGATAGACATGGGTATGTACAGTGCCTAGCACACAAATAACTATGTTGTGTTCCTTTTTTTCCTTTCTCTGCCTGAAAGAGGTAAATATCAGGTATGTAAGTGGCTGACTCAGTCCTGACTCAGACAGGAAGTGACTACAGTGTGACCCTCACTGATAAGAATTTCCCCCTTTATTATCTCTTTCTTGCTCTCAGAAGCCATTTTCTTCTAGGAAAGTGTTTTGTAGTTGGAATTTCTTATCAGTGAAGGTCACACTGTAGTCACTTCCTGTCTGAGTCAGGACTGAGTCAGCCACTTACATACCTGATATTTACCTCTTTCAGGCAGAGAAAGAAAAAAAGGAACACAGCATAGTTATTTGTGTGCTAGGCACTGTACATACCCATGTCTATCTCATTATGCCACATGTCAGTTGTGGTATCCTTTAACCACTTGAGGACCTAGGGCTTTCTACCCCTTAAGGACCGGCCACTTTTTTTCCATTCAGACCACTGCAGCTTTCACGGTTTATTGCTCGCTCATACAACCTACCACCTAAATGAATTTTGGCTCCTTTTCTTGTCACTAATAAAGCTTTCTTTTGGTGCTATTTGATTGCTCCTGCGATTTTTACTTTTTATTATATTCATCAAAAAAGACATGAATTTTGGCAAAAAAATGATTTTTTTAACTTTCTGTGCTGACATTTTTTAAATAAAGTAAAATTTCTGTATACATGCAGCGCGAAAAATGTGGACAAACATGTTTTGGATAAAAAAAAACCCCATTCAGTGTATATTTATTGGTTTGGGTAAAAGTTATAGCGTTTACAAACTATGGTGCAAAAAGTGAATTTTCCCATTTTCAAGCATCTATGACTTTTCTGACCCCCTGTCATGTTTCATGAGGGGCTAGAATTCCAGGATAGTATAAATACCCCCCAAATGACCCCATTTTGGAAAGAAGACATCCCAAAGTATTCACTGAGAGGCATAATGAGTTCATAGAAGATATTATTTTTTGTCACAAGTAAGCGGAAAATGACACTTTGTGACAAAAAAAAAAAAAAAAAGTTTCCATTTCTTCTAACTTGCGACAAAAATAAAAATGAAATCTGCCACGGACTCACTATGCCCCTCTCTGAATACCTTGAAGGGTCTACTTTCCAAAATGGGTCATTTGTGGGGTGTGTTTACTGTCCTGACATTTTTGGGGGTGCTAAATTGTAAGCACCCCTGTAAAGCCTAAAGGTGCTCATTGGACTTTGGACCCCTTAGCGCAGTTAGGCTGCAAAAAAGTGCCACACATGTGGTATTGCCATACTCAGGAGAAGTAGTATAATGTGTTTTGGGGTGTATTTTTACACATACCCATGCTGGGTGGGAGAAATATCTCTGTAAATGACAATTTTTTTATTTTTTTTACACACAATTGTCCATTTACAGAGATCTTTCCCCCACTCAGCATGGGTATGTGTAAAAATACACCCCAAAACACATTGTACTACTTCTCCTGAGTACGGCGATACCACATGTGTGGCACTTTTTTGCACCCTAACTGCACTAAAGGGCCCAAAGTCCAATGAGTACCTTTAGGATTTCACAGGTCATTTTGAGAAATTTCGTTTCAAGACTACTCCTCACGGTTTAGGGCCCCTAAAATGCCAGGGCAGTATAGGAACCCCACAAATGACCCCATTCTAGAAAGAAGACACCCAAAGGTATTCCGTACGGAGTATGGTGAGTTCATAGAAGATTTTATTTTTTGTCACAAGTTAGCGGAAAATGACACTTTGTGAAAAAACACAATTAAAATCAATTTCCGCTAACTTGTGACAAAAAATAAAATCTTCTATGAACTCGCTATACTACTAACGGAATACCTTGGGGTGTCTTCTTTCTAAAAATGGGGTCATTTGTGGAGTTCCTATACTGCCCCGGCATTTTAGGGGCCCTAAACCGTGAGGTGTAGTCTTGAAACGAAATTTCTCAAAATGACCTGTGAAATCCTAAAGGTACTCATTGGACTTTGGACCCTTTAGCGCAGTTAGGGTGCAAAAAAGTGCCACACATGTGGTATCGCCGTACTCGGGAGAAGTAGTACAATGTGTTTTGGGGTGTATTTTTACACATACCCATGCTGAGTGGGAGAAATACCTCTGTAAATGGACAATTGTGTGTAAAAAAATCAAAAGATTGTCATTTACAGAGGTATTTCTCCCACCTAGCATGGGTATGTGTAAAAATACACCCCAAAACACATTATACTACTTCTCCCGAGTACGGCGATACCACATGTGTGGCACTTTTTTGCACCCTAACTGCACTAAGGGGCCCAAAGTCCAATGAGTACCTTTAGGATTTCACAGGTCATTTTTGTTTCAAGACTACTCCTCACGGTTTAGGGCCCCTAAAATGCCAGGGCAGTATAGGAACCCCACTAATGACCCCATTTTAGAAAGAAGACACCCAAGGTATTCCGTTAGGAGTATGGTGAGTTCATAGAAGTTTTTATTTTTTTGTCACAAGTTAGCGAAAATTGATTTTAATTGTTTTTTTTCACAAAGTGTCATTTTCCGCTAACTTGTGACAAAAAATAAAATCTTCTATGAACTCACCATACTCCGTACGGAATACCTTTGGGTGTCTTCTTTCTAGAATGGGGTCATTTGTGGGGTTCCTATACTGCCCTGGCATTTTAAGGGCCCTAAACCGTGAGGAGTAGTCTTGAAACCAAATGTCGCAAAATGACCTGTGAAATCCTAAAGGTCCTCATTGGACTTTGGGCCCCTTAGCGTACTTAGGGTGTAAAAAAGTGCCACACATGTGGTACCGCCGTACTCAGGAGAAGTAGTATAATGTGTTTTGGGGTGTATTTTTACACATACCCATGCTAAGTGGGAGAAATATCTCTGTAAATGACAATTGTTTGATTTTTTTTTACACACAATTGTCCATTTACATAGAAATTTCTCCCACCCAGCATGGGTATGTGTAAAAATACACCCCAAAACACATTATACTACTTTTCCTGAGTACGGCGGTACCACATGACACTTTTTTGCAGCCTAGGTGCGCTAAGGGGCCCAACGTCCTATTCACAGGTCATTTTGAGGCATTTGTTTTCTAGACTACTCCTCGCGGTTTAGGGCCCCTAAAATGCCAGGGCAGTATAGGAACCCCACAAGTGACCCCATTTTAGAAAGAAGACACCCCAAGGTATTCCGTTAGGTGTATGGCGAGTTCATAGAAGATTATATTTTTTGTCACAAGTTAGTGAAAAATGACACTTTGTGATAAAAAACCAATAAAAATCAATTTCCGCTAACTTTTGACAAAAAATAAAAATCTTCTATGAACTCGTCATACACCTAACAGAATAGCTTGGGGTGTTTTTTTTTCTAAAATGGGGTCACTTGTGGGGTTCCCATACCGCCCTGGCATTTTACGGGCCCAAAACCGTGAGTAGTCTGGAAACCAAATGTCTCAAAATGACTGTTCAGGGGTATAAGCATCTGCAAATTTTGATGACAGATGGTCTATGAGGGGGCGAATTTTGTGGAACCGGTCATAAGCAGGGTGGCCTTTTAGATGACAGGTTGTATTGGGCCTGATCTGATGGATAGGAGTGCTGGGGGGGTGACAGGAGGTGATTGATGGGTGTCTCAGGGGGTGGTTAGAGGGGAAAATAGATGCAATCAATGCACTGGGGAGGTGATCGGAAGGGGGATCTGAGGGTTTGGTCGAGTGATCAGGAGCCCACACGGGGCAAATTAGGGCCTGATCTGATGGGTAGGTGTGCTAGGGGGTGACAGGAGGTGATTGATGGGTGTCTCAAGGTGTGATTAGAGGGGGGAATAGATGCAAGCAATGCACTGGCGAGGTGATCAGGGCTGGGGTCTGAGGGCATTCTGAGGGTGTGGGCGGGTGATTGAGTGCCCTAGGGGCAGATAGGGGTCTAATCTGATAGGTAGCAGTGACAGGGGGTGATTGATGGGTAATTAGTGGGTGTTTAGGGTAGAGAACAGATATAAACACTGCACTTGGGAGGTGATCGGACGTCGGATCTGCGGGCGATCTATTGGTGTGGGTGGGTGATCAGATTGCCCGCAAGGGGCAGGTTAGGGGCTGATTGATGGGTGGCAGTGACAGCGGGTGATTGATGGGTGGCAGTGACAGGGGGTGATTGATGGGTGGCAGTGACAGGGGGTGATTGATGGGTGATTGATAGGTGATTGACAGGTGATTGACAGGTAATCAGTGGGTTATTACAGGGGAGAACAGATGTAAATATTGCACTGGCGAATTGATAAGGGGGGGGGGGTCTGAGGGCAATCTGAGCGTGTGGGCGGGTGATTGGGTGCCCGCAAGGGGCAGATTAGGGTCTGATCTGATAGGTAACAGTGACAGGTGGTGATAGGGGGTGATTGATGGGTAATTAGTGGGTGTTTAGAGGAGAGAATAGATGTAAACAATGGATTTGGGAGGTGATCTGATGTCGGATCTGCGGGCGATCTATTGGTGTGGGGGGGTGATCAGATTGCCCGCAAGGGGCAGGTTAGGGGCTGATTGATGGGTGGCAGTGACAGGGGGTGATTGACAGGTGATTGACAGGTGATCAGGGGGGATAGATGCATACAGTACCGGGGGGGGGGGGGTGATCAGGAGGGAGCAGGGGGCAGGATAAAAAAAAAAATAGCATTGACAGATAGTGACAGGGAGTGATTGATGGGTGATTAGGGGGGTGATTGGGTGCAAACAGGGGTCTGGGGGTGGGCAGGGGGGGGGTCTGATGGGTGCTGTGGGCGATCTGGGGCAGGGGTGGAGGGGAAATCAGTGTGCTTGGTGCAGACTAGGGTGGCTGCAGCCTGCCCTGGTGGTCCCTCGGACACTGGGACCACCAGGGCAGGAGGCAGCCTGTATAATACACTTTGTAAACATTACAAAGTGTATTATACACTTTGTATGCGGCGATCTTCGGGTTAACATCCCGCCGGCGCTTCCGTATGGCCGGCGGGATGTTGCGGCGGGTGAGCGGCGCCAGGCGGAGGCGGAGGATCGCGTCACTGATGACGCGATCGCTCCGCCCATGCCCCTACAAGGACCGCCGCCATTTGTCTATACGGCGGTCCTTGCGGGGTGCACTTCCCGGCCGCCAATTGTATATACGGCGGTCGGGAAGTGGTTAACACAATGTAACAAATTTTATTTTAAAAAATCCCCCCGGGGCGATGTGATCCCTGTGGCGGCTAGCCCAACGCTGTGTCGGGCATACCGCCAGGGAGGTTAATAGTCTGGCAGCAGTATTCTGCATCAGCTTTAGGCGGTGTAGAGAGCATTACAGTATTCCAGTCGGGATGTAATAAAGGCATGAACTAAGGTTGGCAGATCTTCTGGGGGGATAAGGTGCTTGATTTTTGCGATGTTCTTCAGGAGAAAATAGGATGATTTCACCACAGCAGAGATGTGAGTTGAAGTTTAAATCCCCATCAATAAGAACTACCAGACTATGCACATGCTCAGAGCTGTGTAAATTGGTGCCTCTTATTCCCAGTGGTGCAGACTGCAAGTTAAGTTGCTTTGTTGTCATGCGCTGCCCTCCGATCAGGACTTCAGTTTTATTTGCATTTTATCTGCTGGCACGTCCCAACGCCGTGTCATGTGACATCCTGTTGCCATGGAGACCGCTGGATTCGGCAATCAGATGAGTTTTAAGTTCCACTGTTTCCACCTGCTCACAACTCTGCAGGGGATGGAGGGAGGAATTTAAGAAATGCGGCCTGTGGAGCGCAGCATGCGGGGTGGGCTGTGCAAAGTTTGCCCAGCCCTGGAATAGCTGCTGGCACGTTGTTTACCATTGTTTGTGCAAACGCCATGCTCGATTGCACTGTATCCTGTCATCTTGTTTTTCCCTGGACAATATATGTAGTATCCAGGGTCGGGGTAACCGCAGGGCTTCCGAGTCCCCCTGTGGGGATAAAATGTGTGGCAAAAATCAAGCAGAGGAAAGTGCCACTGGAAGTTGCCAAATGGTTTTGTGCTTGCTTGCAGAAAGGCATTTGAATATTGACGCCGGATGGCTGGTTCAGACGTCCGTCTGATCCAGTCCTTAGGACCCTTTCACATGAAGAGTTGATAGGCAGTGAAAAGACTGTTGAACTCTCACAACTGCTTGCTGCTGCCTGGTAAATTCTCACTGCTGCTTGGTAACTGCTCTCTACTGCTTGGCAACTGCTCACTAAGCATGCAGTTCAACTGCCCATGTGAAAGGGTCCTTATCTACCCAACGACCGCGTCACGCCAATGGGCGTGAATGCGGCAGCCCCAGGACCAATTGGCGTCAGGTCCTGGAGCCAGCTACTGCAAGAGATCTCGTGCAGGCTGCACGCGCATCCCCTGCTTGGGGGGCGGAGCTCCACCCCGCCTTCAGCCTCCGAGCAGCGAGGGAGACTGTTAGACAGCGTAATCGCTGTCTATTTACATGTACAGCGCTGCAATCTGGAGCAGCGCTGTACTCGGGACAGCCGTGTGACACAGCTGTCCCCTCCATAGGCTGGGGAGTGATCAGATGTCATAGGCTAAAGCCTATGACAGACGATCACGCTGATTGGCTGGCGGGGAAGAGTGCAGGGGAAAGTAAATTTTAAAAAAAGGCAAATTTATTAAAAAATAAACATTTATAAAAAAATAAAAATAAACAACTGTGAAGCGATCAGACCCCACCAACTGTTGGTGGGGGGAAGATCACTTGTGTGCTGTGTTGTGTGGCCCTGCAGCTTGGCCTTAAAGCTGCAGTGGCCAATTAAGTAAAAAAAAGCCTGGTCTTTAGGGGGGTTTAACACTGCTGCCTTCAAGTTGTTAAGCAGGTATATAGATTGGATGTTCTCACTTCACTGGCTGTATGAAATTGCCTGTGCAATATTATAATTCTAAAGGCTCCATGCTTTCAGAAAACATATAGCTTAGAGATTTTTTTAAACAACTGCCAGTCTATACTGTGTGTTTCTTTGCTAGATTGGCCACCAGAGGTGCAAAAGGCCTGGCAGTAAAATGGTTAAAGGCATACAAGATACATTTCAGAAATGGTCACCTACCACTTTTTCTGGACAGTTTACCCTTGGGGTTTTTACTTGATATTCCAGCGGTGGAGGAAGAGCACAGCTAGGAGGAGCTGTGACTGGAGGTGATGGGTCCTCTACCTGGGCAGCTTCCCCTTCTCCCTCACTCCGATTGCCTACCACGGGCTGCGGAGGTGCAGCCTTGTCTTCTGCACCTTCTGGATTGGAACGCGTGCGAGGTCTCTGCTCTTCTGTTCGCTCCCCATCATCTGCAGGCTCAGAGGTGTCCATGCTACACGTTTCTTCTGTTGGGCTATCCAGCTTGGTGGTGGATTATGCAAAAAAAAAATGTTGAATGCTTTGAATCTTTGAATATACCTTCAAGAGAAAAAAAAATACATATTAACTTATGGCTGAATACATTTATAATTTCTGAAATTACTTCTAATATTGCAAACGTAAATGTAAAAAAAATAGTATTAATAAGAATTTATATAGTGCCAATATGTTCTATGGTGCTGTACAATGGACAATACATTGAACATGCAGATGTAGAAACAATAAAGACAATACAGATAACTGAACAGCTCACATTGGGCTCTATTCTCAATGATTTACCGCATGCGGAAATGCATTTGCGGTAAATTCCTGACTGAAAAAAAACCATCTTGATATTCACAAATGTTTACGCATGAAATTTACTGCATGCGTAAAATTTTACGCATAAATTACCCGCATGCGTAAAAAATGCGGTAAAAGTCCGCAAAAGTCGGTAGTTTTCGCAAAAAAAATAAAAATTCACAAAAAAAAAAAAAAAAGAGGCGCCTTATTTCTGACTTAACGACCAAATTTTTATCACCTACTAGTACTTGGTGATATATTTCGCTTCCCATTGACTTAAATGGAGTCTGGAGCCTTGAGTGCTGTGTTTGCTGGACTTTTTTTTTAATGCAACTTTTTTTCCGCATTGTTTCCGCATGTTTACTATGTAATTAAGCATGTTTCCCAAATTTTTTTACGCATTGTTCCCACATGCGGGAAACATGCAGAACATTTTTAGTGAATGTGGAAAAAATGCGGAATTTATCACATGCGGTAATATAGCAGTAAAAAATCTCTTACCGCATGTGTGATTGAGAATAGAGGAGGATGTGCTACAACACCTTCGCAGACTCAATCCCAGGAAAGCCTCAGGCCCGGACGGGGTGTCCTCACTCTGCCTGAGAACTTGCGCAAACCTACTAGCTCCCATCCTCACCTCTCTCTACAACAGATCCCTATCAGAAGGGAAGGTCCCCCCTGCTTCAAAAGGTCCACAATCATACCAGTCCCCAAAAAAACAGGGAACATGGAGCTCAACAACTTTAGACCTGTAGCCCTGACCCCCATCATCATGAAGGTATTCGAGAAGATACTGCTGGCCCACCTGAAGCACTCCACCAATACCCTCCTCGAACCACACCAGTTTGCCTACAGGGAAAACCGATCAGTAGAAGATGCCATCAATGTCAGCCTGGCATACATCTCGGAGCATCTTGACAAGCCAGGAGCCTACGCCAGGGTCCTTTTCCTAGACTTCAGCTCGGCTTTTAACACCATCTGTCCGGACATTCTGATCGACAATCTTGCGCACCTCGGGGCAGATTCCCTCCTCTGCAGGTGGATTAAAGACTTTCTAACAGGACACAACGGGTCAAGCTTGGTTGTCGCATCTCCAGCGAGAGAACCACGAACGTTGGCGCACCGCAAGGGTGCGTACTGTCTCCACTCCTGTTCTCGCTGTATACTAATAACTGCACCTCAGCTACTGACTCTGTCAAAGTTATTAAATTTGCAGATGATACCACGCTTATTGGCCTCATTGATAGAAACGGGGAGGATGCTTATTGAAATGAAATTGAGAAGATCTGTGATTGGTGCAAGGCCAACAATCTTGTTCTCAACACGGCAAAGACCGTGGAACTGATTGTGGACTTCAGGAAACTCCCTCCTGCCCCTCTCCCTGTGCTCATCGACGGGTCCGAGGTCTCCAGAGTTCAAAGCGTCCGGTTCCTGGGCACAACCATAACAAGCAACCTCCAATGGGAGCAGCACATTACCAGTACTCAGAAGAAAGCACAGCAGAGGTTATTCTTCCTACGACAATTGAAGAAATTCGGGATGGCACGGGAGCTGCTTACCAGCTTTTACATCGCGACCATTGAATCCATCCTCTGCTGCTCCATCATCGTCTGGTATGCAGGAGCAACCGCTAGGGACAAATACAGACTCCACAGAGTGATAAACGCAGCAGAAAAGATCATTGGCACCCACCTGCCATCCCTAGATCTCCTCTACTCCATGAGAATGAAGACAAGGGCCTCCATTGGGACTTCGAGCCCCTACCACTGGGACGCCGTTTCAGATCCATCCCCTCCAAAACCACCAGGTGCATGAACACCTTCTTCCCTGTAATGCTATGTTTTTGGCGTTGCTAAGGCCTCACACTCGACTCACACCAGCCTACAGGCCGGGTAAATACATAGCTTACAACTTCACACTGTATTAGGATATTTATTCAATTATTTACAGGTATAGCAGTGAATCATGGATAAGTAATAGAGTAAAGAATCAATACATTACCGGATATTGCATCATCACTCCGTATCGGGGGACCAGCGATCGTCAGGAGGCAGCGCATACACAACATCACACAACTCGTCAGTAGTGGAGAGTCCCATCAGAGCAAGGGAAATCTCTCTGTCTTATACTCATAGCTCCACCCATTTTCCCTATTGCATCCTGGGGATGCTCAGGCATGAGCTTCACTACGGTTGGATGACTTATAGTCAATATTTTCATGAACAGGACTAGTTCTAGTTAAGTCGTGCAATCCCTGAAACAGTTAATTCAGGGTTACGCGCTTATTGCAACACAATGTTATATAACCATATCACGTGCCACGCATGCTCAGTATTTGCTGTGATAGGGTGTAGTCGGCCTTCAGCCTATCCACAACGTGGAAGTATGATTCATCCCTCGTGATCACTGCGTGATCGCAGCGCAAACAACATGTTTTCATAACCTAAAATAGCCTTTATTCTGTCAATGGTTTTCTATGGAGAATGGTCTCATCACTACTAAAAAATACAAAATATATCCTCTCTGCCTACAGACTAGCTTGCTAATGTGTTTCTCACCTAACAGCCAGTCATTCACACAGGCTCTTCAGACTTGTATCACATTCCCCCAAGCAGTTCTCCTGTTGAACTCACTGAACTTGAGACCCCCCCCCCCCTCCCCCAGTCTACACCACTGAGACTCTCTAGCCCTCAGGGCAAACCTTCCTCGCAGCCGCAAACTCTGACTGTCCCAAGACCCAAGCTTGAGCAGCCCTGCTCACACGTTGACCTTGTATGTTTTGCTTTGCTTGCTTATGTCTGTCCTGTGTTGTTATATGTTTCCGAACTGCCATTTGCCATGTGAACCACAAGCAATTCCAGGTACACGATCCAGTGTACTTGGCAAGAATAAATATGATTCTGATTCAGATATACTCTGTGTATGTGTACTGTGTAGCAGTTCGAGAGGGTGCGGTCCACCCAATCATGGTAGTGCAATTTCACTATGAGGTCTCCTGCTGAGTCCAATAAATTAATAAAAATTAAAATAGCGGTCCAACTAGTGCACACATTTTGATCCAAGTAAATCAAATCAGGATCACGATTGGCTGCTGCTTAAGTAGATATATTTTCTTCCCGCTCGTGTGTAACACACATTAGAGTGTAAGCTCGCAAGGGCAGGGTCATCCTCCTAATTTTTACTGTTTTTGTAACAATATTTGTGCTGCTTGGAACTCTGCTGTACATTTGTTAGTTGTATCTATGTTCCCATTGTCGTCTTATTGTGCTTTGTAAAGCGCTGCGGAATATGTTGGCGCTATATAAATAAAAAATAATAATAACACTAACCCCCTCCTCTGGGTTGCAGATTCTAAGGCCACGTACACACTTCCAACAGATGTCCCCCCCGTCGGCCGACATCACAGGGCTGTGCTGCACAAACGTGTCATCTGTGTAGCTGACCACGCACTGTGTTGCTATGTGTGACTGTACAAACAATGGGATTGGCATTGCTAGGGGTAAGCTCATCGACCCAGTGGATCGCTTGTGGGTTGGGGGTCACCAGCTGCCATACACAAACCTGATTATCAGCGGAGACAGTCGTTATCAGGCATGTGTATGGACCTTAAAGGACAACTGCAGTGAGAGGGATACGGAGGCTGCCATATTTATTTCCTTTTAAGCAATACCAGTCGCCTGGCTGTCCTGCTGATCTTCTGCCTCTAATACTTTTAGCCATAGCCCCTGAACAAGCATGTAACAGAACAGGTGTTTCTGACATTCAGTTCTGACAAAATTAGTTGCATGCTTGTTTCTGGTGTGATTCAAACACTACTGCAGGCAAATAGATCAGCAGGGCTGGCAGGCAACTGGTATAGTTAAAAGGGGTTCTGTGTTTTTTGTTTTTTAAACAAAAACTGACACTTACCTGGGGCTTCTACTGGCTCCCTGCAGCTGTCATGTGCCCGCGCCGTCCTCTACAATCCTCCGTTCCCCGCCGCCAGTCACCGTCTTTTTTCGTCTAACTAGACAAATACAACTGCAGCTGCACACTTCCTCGCTCCAGTTTCCAGGAGCTTCCTGCATAGGCACAGTACGAGAACTTCATAGAGCGCCTGCACAGGAAGCTCCTGGAGACGTGAGCGAGGACGCACGCAGCCGTATTCATCTAGTTAGACTAATAATTAGACGGTGAAGGGTGGTGGGGAACGGAAGATCATAGAGGACGGCGCAGGCACATGACAGCTGCAGGGGGCCAGTAAAAGCCACAGATTAGTGTCACTTTTTGTTTTAAAAAAGCCCCACAGAACCACTTAAATGAAAATAAATATGACTGCTTCCATATTCTTATTACTTCATTTGTCCTTTAACAAGTTAAAAAAATAAAAGTGCTATGACATCGGCTTCACAGGAAGTGAAAAACAAGTAAAATAACATGCAACACATCCTTATGCACATCTCGTGGATTATCTCTATTGCTAGATAACTGTCCCAGAATCCCACACGGTCATCATTTGGCAAGCAGAGCCTACTTTGCTTTTACCA
The DNA here is from genome assembly GCF_040937935.1 of Hyperolius riggenbachi. Classification (NCBI taxonomy): domain Eukaryota; kingdom Metazoa; phylum Chordata; class Amphibia; order Anura; family Hyperoliidae; genus Hyperolius; species Hyperolius riggenbachi. The sequence continues at coordinate 353,290,674 of NC_090646.1, read as the reverse complement.
GATAATGATGAAGAGTTTAGTTGGGCTTCAAACTCCTGATTGTTTGCACATTAGGTTGCTTGTTTGACAGAAGGTGACAGCTGTTTTGAAGGAGAACCCATGAAGTTTGACCATAAGTAAATGAGTCCTGTATATGTGAAATGGTTATCGCCAGCAGACTTCTCAAGGACTGTTAGGGGATGCCTCAATCATACAGGTGAGATACGTTATATGAACTTACACCCTCCGGCTAATGAACTGTAGATATGCTGCCACCCTGAAAGCAATAACAAGTACTGAGTGCCAGCAGAATAGTCACAGCTACATACAACATACTGCAGGAGTCCCTACGGGTAGTCCCTGGTTCATTGCTTACGCCTCGGGAAACCCTAATCATGTCACAGAAAGGCATTAGATAACAAGTAGTATCTTTACAAACCTCTAAAACGGCCGACCAGTATCTTCCTGCTTTGTATTCTATTCTACCCTACAACCCGGAAGCGGCCATCTTTAGTCAGGAAGTAGCAAGGATTCTGGGACCTGTAGTTTTCACGTGACTGGTCCATGTGTTGCTTGGCAACTCCGAAGTGAACTTCAGGAGAGATTCCTGCGCTGTTATTGTGTAACTGGGCTTCCAGCCCAGAAAAATAAATCATTTGTCTAGTCTAGTGGGAGAGATGAAAACACAGTAAAGGGTGATGACGTTTACTGCAGGCGCTCACCTAGTCTATTACGTTTATGTTACATGTAAATCCAATCACATTAGAAAAGCAAGGTTTGATGAATCATCAATTTATGTAATTTGACAAGCAGTTTTAATCCCAGATTTCCAAGCAGATCATTTTCGATCCATTACTTGAATAATTTACATTGTTTTCATGTGGTTTCCACTGATCAGAAAATTCCTGTACATATTTGGCCACTAGAGTGAGTAGTTTCCCTTTGGGAACCTCATTTGGCAAAGTCTGAGCTGGAATTTTGCAATAAGTTATCTGATGGCTTAATTAATTAAAGAGAATCTGAAATAGCGTAAATGGAAGTAAATATACATACATGGGCTTCATCCAGCCCCCTCCAAGCTTATCGGTCCCCTGCTGTCCTTCTGTGCCGCCAGGATCATCAGCAATTTGTCCTGGAAATCCTCTGGGGAGTACTGTGTGGCCCGCCGCGAATGCACCCCCATCAAGCTCTCGACACAGGCAGTGTTCTGCTCCTGTGCAGTATTACTGCCTCTGGAGCGCGCATGGCCGGACTGCGCCTGCGCCGTCTGGTCCCGACTGAAGGATTTTCCAGGGCAAATTGCAGAGGATCCAGGCTACGCAGAAACAGTGGTGTAGCAATAGGGGTTGCAGAGGTACTGGTAGCCACTGCATCGGGGCCCTTGGGCTAGAGGGGCCCCATAAGGCCCTCCCTCAACTGCAGTATTAGCTCTTTACTGGTCCTGAGCTTGTAATAATCACTTCTATAGATGCTTTGAATGATAAAAATCATTAACAAGCTGCTCCCCATGCCCTTCTTGCACCTCTGACACTGTGGTTGTCCTTGGCAGGTTTTAGTGCGCCGTATCAAATGTTATGTATAAAGTGCTGAGGGGGCCCCATGTGTAACTCGCACTGGGGTCCCTAGCTCCTAAGCTACGCCACTGCGCAGAAGTATGGAGAGGGAACTGTCAGGCTGGAGAAGGCCCCAGGTATGTATAATTTTTTCCTTTTATGCCATCTTAGGGCGTATCTATTATACAGCCGCTGGGAGATTTGGGTGCAAGGTAAAGCTAATAAATGGCTTACCCTGCTCCTGCACAACTCCCGGTGGTGTTAATTACCCCCTCCAAGTCGGCATGGATAATGGGGGAAAGTTGCAATTCGGTTTCCAGCTATTGCTGGCAGCTGAATTACAGTGTTTTGGTAGGAATACGTGCTCCGACTTTTGAAGGCGCCGTGCCCAAAGTACTCACTGGGCTCGATCCTGAAACGTGCACGTGATCGCGAGCAAACCTTCGCTTATCACGCAAAATTACGCTGTGTGCATGAAAACCTTTGTGCGCGGCAGATCGCCTGATAACTGCTGTGATAGCAGTTATTACGCTTTAGTGAATCGAGCCCACTGGGCGCTGCTATAGCCGAAATTCCTATTACGGCCTATGGTGGCGCTGGCTGCACCCAAATCTCTTGCGCTCCATCTCAGGTACCCTTTAAAGCTGATCTATGGAGGGCAATCTTGCGCTGGTGTGTTGGGAGATGCTGGATTCTGCTGGACGAGCCCACTAGAGCTGCTTCTCCTCAGTGCCCGGCTGTATGGCACGCTTGGTGAAAGGAAACAAAAAAAGGGGGGTGGGAGAGGCACTCTATAGTGTGTTATCCTTTTATTAGTAAGATCGCAGATAAAGTTGCACTTACATGAAGTAAGACGTTTTCAAGCATATAGAGGGACAAGCCCTGTGTGGTCCGCGGGAGGCAGCCTAACCACGCTGTGACCTGCAGCGGTGTGCTCCGTGTGGTGGCAGACAGACGCCGGCTCTCGCTCTTCTCCCACGGCACTTCCATGTGCCAGTGACATCACAACGCGTTTCGGCAGGTGATCGTGCACATGTCGGATTAAATGTAAAGTGGTAGTCATGGCAACGCGCACTAAGGTGCGCCTGTGCAATGGCTAGACCCGATAAGCCCCGACGGCCGCGTCATATGATGCGTGATGCGTACGTTGGTATGGGGCGTGTGGGAGCGGCGGTCAGGTGGCTGTGGCCACCAAACAGAGACGTAGTGGGAAGGGCCTGGCTCTCAGAGTGCCTCTATTCGTCATGACAACGCTGGAGCCAGGCGGGGGTAAGAATGACAGGTTGTCTCTCGGGATACAAAGCACAACTCGTATTTAAAAACATGAAAAAAAATTATTATTATTATTATTTTTTATTTATAAAGCGCCAACATCTTCCGTAGCGCTGTACATAGTACAAAAAAATAATGGGGAACAATATACATAAGAAATACAAGACACTGTACAGTCATGACATTTAAAAGAATAAATACAAATACATACATAGTTGATGAGTAGTTGGTACATGTACATATGTTAAAATGACAGCAGTATGAGAAACACTAGGAGGAGGTCCCTGCCCTTGCGAGCTTAGTGGGGAGGAAACAAAAGGGAAGGAAACACAACAACACCATAAACAACATCATAAACACACAAACCTTAAAAAATGATGAAGATAAAAAATAAATAATAATAATAAAAACATTATTGAAAGTGGATGAAAAAATAAAAAGCAATAGATACATAATGAGTGGTAGTGGTGTATAGTGGTGCTGGGGGTATTGAAACATCAAACGTTGAGCCCTCATGTGTGCACAGCGGAACGCTACGCGCACAGTGTAGAAATGGGGGTTTGTGGTAATACGTATCGGATGGTAATTCATGGAGTAAAATGGAATAAAAGTGACGGGCGTGAAGGACATAATGGTGGAGCCCTGCAAGTGTATGCGGTAAATGGCACTGAAAGAAAAGGTATATATATATATATATATATATATATATATATATATATATATATATATATATATATATATATATATATATATATATATATATATATATATATACACACACACACACATATGCACATGTGGCAAAGATTCTGATTACAGAACACAGGGCACCCATCTAACAAAGAAATTCTTGGACAAAGGCTATGACAGAACCATGATAGAAGGAGCCCTGAAAGAATATGGGGGGAAAAGGGTCGAAAAGAAAACTACCGACTCTAATTCTATCAATAACGATCCCACCAGAAAGGGTCCTAACTTCATCACCACCTACAACGGTAAAGCAAATGAGATCAATAGAATTATCCAAGGAAATTGGCCGCTACTTTTGAGAGATCCTGTTCTCTACCCCATGTTTGAAACGCTTGATGTTTCAATACCCCCAGCACCACTATACACCACTACCACACATTATGTATCTATTGCTTTTTATTTTTTCATCCACTTTCAATAGTGTTTTTATTATTATTAATTTATTTAATTTAATCTGACGTGTGCACGCCAGTGACAATCACCTGATGAAGGCGTGGACATGCCAAAACGAGTTGTGACATCACGGGCACACGGAAGTGCCGCGGGAAAAGAGCGAGAGCTGGCGTCCGTCTGCCACCACACGGAGCACACCGCTGTGAGACATGAGAATAAGCCCTAGCAGGAATTCCTAGCATGCTTGAAATGTAAGACATCCTCGAATGTAAGCCCTAGCAGCAGCCCACATGACACCAGCAAGTCAGGCTCAATACAAAGCCTGGATACAGGAGAGCAGCAGTATAATGTGAGTTCTACAGTCCTGTATATGTCAGGCAATTTGTGTTGTTTTTGTAGCCATCCCTCCTGATCTGTCCTGATAAGCATCAGCAGCACTTCACCTCTTCACCTTTTCCCAGGACACACAGCTTATCCTATCATAGCTCTGGGGAGCCTGACAGAGGTCTCTGCCTGCAAGAAATAGACTCTTACCCACATGATCAGCAGAATCAATTTCTTGTAAGTGAGAGCCAATATCTGCAAACCACAACATCTGTGCATGCTGCTTGTGTTTCAGCATGGCATGCAGTATATACATTTTGTATAGGAAAACTACCAGTGTTTCCCCCAAAAATAAAATATCCTATGAAAATAAGCCCTAGCACATCTCTTGGAGCAAAAATTAATATAAGACAATGTCTTATTTTTGGGGGAAACACGGTACCCCTAATGCCATATTTTATTAATAGCTGAGCTTGTGACAGACTGTTTCCCCAGCCTGCACGTCTGTAGCAATCAGATGCATTCACTAGGGCGACAGTTTGGGGGGCCATAGTGCTGTACAGAGATGCATCGCTCGCAATGACAGTGTGATGATCCGCTCAGCTGGCTGCACAGGCAGACAGCTGTTTTTCCATTCCTCTAGTCTGTGGGCTGCAGGTCTCTGGAACAGAGACCTGTCTTTCCATTGCAAGTTTCTGGTCTGTTCTCTTGCTGGGGAATTTGCATACATTCGTTATGCAAATCCCCTACCTGCCTTCTTTGATGACTGGCACTATTAGAGCTTTATGTTTCCCAGAAGGCTTTGCTGGTCATTTCCCTTCCATGGTTTGTTCCTGATGGACACTGCTGGAGTGTCAGCCATTGCTATCTAGTATAGTTAATTCCTGGGGGTTGCTTTAGGCTCCCCTTCTAGCCCAGTCAGGTTGTATTATCTGTATTATCTCTTCAGCCTATCTGGACGAGTATACTAATCCAGATAGGCGCCACTTAAGTCTAACTGGACATGTATCCGCGTCCAGTGTTTAAAGTGGATCCGAGATAAACTTTTACTCATTACATAATTGTGTTCCTTTCATATAGTTTATAGGGCATTCCTCAAGCCAAATACTTTTTTTGTTTTGTTTTAACACTCTAATTCCCTATAAACTAAACAAGTCTCGCCCACAGTTTTCAGAGTGCCAAGGCGTTTCTCAGACTCATGTAGCAAGGGCTTATGGGAGCTCAGTCTGGGTAGGAGGAGGAGGTTACGAACCAGACATTTCAGAGGCAGAGGGGAGGAGGGCGGAGGAGAGGGGATTGAGCTGAGGGCTGCAGGTGCTATCAGCTTCCCTTTCTGTAATGTGACAAACAGAACATGGCTGCCCTCATTGTAACACAGGAATAAATAAGCATAAACTGTTGAAGCTGTTCGATTTGCTGTATAAACTTCTAAACTTTAGATAATATATATAGACAACTTACTTGTCATAGTTAGTTTTTCATCTCGGATCCACTTTAAGCACCAGGTGCGCGACCGCTGGTCTGCAGTATTTTCGTGTCGGCGGTTGGGGAAGGGAAGCAAGGCTTCCCCGAACCAACCACAGTGCGTGTAATGAATGGACATTTTAGGTTCTCTGGGGGGGGGGGGGGGGGGGGGGATGGCGAGGACCGCCATTTTGTCTGCGGCTTCCGGGGGATCCCCTGATAAGAGCTGATGTGGTTGAGAGCCACTGCCTTAGGGCCTTCTGGCTTTTTTTTTTAAACCATTTCAGCCCGTGGGTTGTTTTTACCTTATGGAGGAGAGGAATTTTCACATTTCAGCGCTTCTCCCATTAATTCCCTAATAACTTTATCACACCTTATCACAACAAAATGATCTATACCTTGTTTTTTTCGCAACCATTAAGGATTTCTTTGGGTGGTACCTTTTGCTAAGAATTATTTTATTCTAAATGCATTTTAATGGGAATAATAAGAAAAAACTACATTATTTCTCAGTTTTCGGCCAATATAGTTTTAAAATAATACATTCTGGTGTAATTAAAATCCACACATTTTATTTACCCATTTGTCCCAGTTATTGCAACATTTAAATTATATTCCTAGTACAATGTATGTTGACAATATTTTATTTGAAAGTAAAGGTGCATTTACAAGCCCATGATTTAAAAAATAACAGTAATATCCCCTCTTGACATACATATTAAAAAAGTATGGGAGGGAAAGATTTAATTTTACATGTAAATGTGGGACTTTAAAAAAAAAAAAAAATTGTATGTATGTGTAATTTTTTGCTATTTGGCCACAAGATGTACTTGTGCGTTCCTTTCTGTTGCTTACTATTAGTACATGATACAGGAAGCAATGCTTGGCCTTGTTGCTTTGTGTTTTTGTGAATGATGCGGCATCTCATTGATCGCTGGCACTCATTCACACGGGTACTTAGATGAATGAATGGGAACTGCATTCCCATTCATTCATCCCCCATCTACCGATCTGTGGCTAAAACGAGTGCGGGAACGAGCGGGAGTGCACGGCGGCAAGGGAGGAGTATCTACGTCCCTGCAAGATAAAACAGGGACATAGATACCTCTGCCGGGGGAGGGGAAGTGGATAAACAGAAGATGAAAATTATTTCCTAGGAGAAAACATACTGTAGTTGAAAAAGTGAATTGAATCGGGCCCATAATGTTGGTCTGTTCTACCTGAAATTCGAGCCTTCCTGGCAAATACCGGAACGAGACTGTGAGAAAATGCGGAAAAGCCGCCGCGTGCGCTCAGAGCAAGGCGGCGGATTCCGCGTCCAACGCGGCGGTTTGCACGCGTAGGCCTACATCTGCCAGTATGGCTGAACGCGGAGAAACCGCCGCATGCCTTGATAGCGGTGCGGCTGGTTCCACGGCCAGCGCGGCAGGTGGCACGCAAGACATGTCTGGTGTGGCTGGGACTGATAGTCCACACAGGTTCAGAAGGACGCGCGCGCGCGCGCTGAGAGGCGGAACTTTTATGACAGCCAGAAGGGAGTCAGCTGACCAAGCCGGTCAGCTGACGATTGTACCAGTTCCCATTGGTCCAGCACTTAGGGGAGGCGCTGGAGAGCGCTGGGCTATATATACTGGGTGCTGGTCATTCGTTAGTGGTCTGCCATTGCGATCACTACGTGGTAGCACTCAGACCTTATTTTCAGAATCTGTGTTATCATTCTGTTATACTTCAGACTAGTTCCAGTGTGTTGATGATCAAGGATCTCACACCCAAGATTAGGAATCTGTGTTATCATTCTGTTATACTTCAGACTAGTTCCAGGGTGTTGATGATCGAGGACCTCACACCCAAGATAGGAATCTGTGTTATCATTCTGTTATACCTCAGACTAGTTCCAGGGTGTTGATGATCAAGGACCTCACACCCCAGATTAGGAATCTGTGTTACCATTCTGTTATTCTTCAGACTAGTTCCAGGGTGTTGATGATCACGGAGCTCACACCCAAGACTAGGCATTGTTTATTATCTGTTATGACTTTCTGCTTTCCTGACCACTCTTCTGTTCACTGATTTGGTACTTCGCTATATCTGATACTCTGTTGCCAAACCCTGCTTGCCTTAGGATTACCAAATCAGCCTCCTGTCTTTGTACCTTGTATGTCAGTGTGTTGCCGACCTGGCTTGTCCGACCTTGAGAGCTATCTTCCCAATTAAGAGATAGTTCAGAGATCAGTCAGTGACATCCTCCTATTAGTGTCACTCACGCTCTGGTCCTTCCCTCTCCCAGTCTGACTCCTCCCTGCGGGAGAGTCTCAGGCTGCGGAAAGGTACTTACTCTAGCAGTATTCCTTACTGCCTTTGTACCTGTCCTCCTGATATTGTTCTCAAAGTATTACTGTTTCACCAAACACTCATATCTCTCAGGTGTCCAGAGGTTATCAATATATCTGATTATCGGTGATACTGGAGATCATCAATAATCGGGTATATATCTGTATTTTTGGTGATACTGCAGATCACCAATAATCAGATCCTCTCTGTGTTACACCGATCGTTAAAGAGACATGTAACTCATCAATTCAACCCCCTCTCCCCCCCCCCCCCCTGTTTCCAGTTACAAGACAGGTTGTTATAGTACATTTGTAACTATGCCTTTACTACTATGCAAGGCAGCATGTTAGACTGCAGAGCAGGTTACCAAACCAGCGCTGCGTAATATGTTGGTGCTTTATAAATACAATAAATAAATAATAATAAATAAAGTAATACTTTTTGTTGCATGAATAGATTAACAGCAAGCTTTCAAAACTGCTTACACCACTAGCGTAGTAACCTGACAAAAAGACATTATCCCAATAAAGCCTGCAGTTTTAGTTGACTTTTTAAATAGGGAAAGATAGTTAATTTCAAGGTTGCCTGTACTAAGACCAACACTGTCTTGTGTCCTCAGGAAGCTCCTTCCTATTAGAGGAATGTCCGCGTCTCCAGATCACGTCCTGTTTCCTTTCCTTGTTTTTAGTCACTTGCGGAACGATGAATACGATGGACGAAAAGGGTATGTTAGAGCCTGCATATTGATGAATATACGCATCCATAATTTAATCAAGGTTATTGCTGTTCACAGTGGTGTAGCTGGGAAGCTATGGGTCCTATTGCGAGTTCTCAACCTTGTCGATATTCAAATTTGATTATGCCTTGTTATTGTACATAGTAATAGAGTGCATGCAAGTTTCATATCATGCTTGCTTTGTTTTGCTTTGTGTATTCGGATTAAAATGTAACTTAAAATTCTGTTTGATTTTCCTATACTACATTCACTGATCAATCAAAATAAAACCACCTAACAAACTATATATTGTGCCAACGAAAAACAGCTCAGCAAATGACCTATGGGGACATGCACTATACAAGACCTCTGACTGTGTCCTGCAGTGTCTGACAAAATAGTAGCAGATCTTGCAAGTCCACTGCTATTCTGGGATGTTTACAACTGCCATGCGCATAGTGTTTTAGTCAACGCCTAAATGCTGTAAAGTTAGAGTGCTATCTCTTATGCCGCTCTGTTGCCTGTGGATGGGTGCCATAATGACAGAATAAACAATGTTATTCACTGCACTTGTCAGTTCTTTTTAATGTTGTGGTTGTTCGATGTATACTATGGCTCCGGGCTCCCTGTTTGGAAACTCAGTCCCTCTGTCTCTCTTACTGTTCTGTTAACTGTTCATTGCTTTAGGTAGCCAGAAGGCATTTTGAGCAGAAATTTAAAAAGATGGAGGAACGTTCCAAATCAGACCATGAAAACAAGCCATCTCAAGAGGAAGGTATGAGTAAATACTGTACTTCAATACAGTGGTTTGCAAAAGTATTCGTCCCCCTTGAAGTTTTCCACATTTACTGCCACAAACATGAATCAATTTTATTGGAATTCCACATGAAAGACCAAGACAAAGTGGTGTACGTGTGAGAAGTGGAACAAAAGATTATCTTAGACAACCTCTGAGGCCGTCACAGAACAGTTGTATTTGTACTGACATTAGATTACACACAGGTGCACTCTATTTAGTCATTAGCACTCATCAGGAAATGTCTATGGGCAACTGACTGTACTCCGACCAAAGGGGGCTGAATAATTACGCACATCCCACTTTGCAGTTATTTTTTTGTAAAAAATGTTTGGAATTATGTATGATTTTCGTTCCACTTCTCACGTGTACACCACTTTGTGTTGGTCTTTCACATGGAATTCCAATAAAATGGATTCATGTTTCTGGCAGTAATGTGACAAAATGTGGAAAACTTCACAAACTGTATTTATATATAAATCTAATGAAGTATTTATTTTATATTTGGTGACAAAGGTACAGAATTTCTCCCAACATTTATGTTGTGTTATTGAATAAAATAGGACTTTAGAGCTAAATTTTGGGTTTCTGGAATTCAGCTTATATACAGCAGCCTCCTGATACTAGTGGTAGAATAAAAAAACTGCAATATATCTAAAAGCAGCTGGCTGATGGTGTAATGGTTAAGGGCTCTGCCTCTGACACAGGAGACCAGGGTTCGAATCTCGGCTCTGCCTGTTCAGTAAGCCAGCACTAATTCAGTAGGAGACCTTTGGCAAGTCTCCCTTACACTGCTACTGCCAATAGAACGCGCCCTAGTGGCTGCTGCTCTGCTCTGGCGCTTTGAGTCCGCAAGGAGAAAAGCGCAATATAAATGTTATTTGTCTTGTCTTGTCTAATGCTGGGCATACACGGATGGATTGCTTCTTATCAATCGAGCCGCTAATGGGACAAAAACGAGCGGAAGATAAGAAGCGCCCGCGGGGACGAGCGGGAATCGATCCGGACGCACGCGGGGACGAGCGGGGACGCACCGGGATCGAGCCAGCGGCTCGATCCGGCGCATAATTGCATCCGTGTATGCACAGCATTATACAAGGTTATAGATAAAGGCATTATACTAAGTTGAAGCAAATATTGTGGACATTTATGCCAAAGCTGCATTTCATGGTCCATTTTCAAGTTGCATACATGTGTATAAAATTAGCATAACTTTTGCATCAACTCTGAATGATTAGTGTCTCAACCATCTTTGACAGGCAGACTCCCATAAATAAATGTTCATTTGTGCCTGGGAGTCTATCTCCAAGGACAGTAATGCAAGCCACACACGCATCAATTTTCCCAGGCAGATTCGATCACTCTGATTGAATCTTCCAGAAATCTATAGCACAGCATCGTAATGTTCATTTGATTTTCAGCAAAAATGAACTGAATTTACAACTGGAATGGGGGGGGGGGGGGTGTCAGGGTTAGATCGAAGGCCCATAGCGTTGTCCTGTATCGAACAGTGAGGTTCAGTATGGTGGGATTCAATCCCTCTGTCTGTGATTAGAGTCACATCACAGATGGATTGATTAGTTTGCCACCATGGGAGGCAATCTGCGCATGTATGGCCACCTTAAAGTGCTGATATAGTGGAGATAAGAGATTGTAGTGTTGGTTATTATTATTTATATAGCGCTGATATCTTCCGCAGCACCTTTACACAGTATATATTGTCATGTCACTTAACTGTCCCACAGAGGGGCTCACAATCTAATCCCTACCATAGTCATATATCTATGTATCATATAGTGCAAGGCTTTTCAACCTGTGGTACGCGTACCACCGGTGGTACTTTGCTGTTGGCCAGGTGGTACACACCAGATTTGCCTGACACTTTATTGCCCGCATGCCACTTGTCCTGGTCCTGTCCTGCCTCCACAAAGTTTGGCTCCTCCTCCCTCGCTCCTTGCTGTGCTGCTCTGCAGCATACTTCAGACCTCAGGTCAGTGGGGAAGAGACAGCCAGGCGCACAGTGCACAGTGATGGCGCAGATACAGAAAGGGACATCACTGCTCACTTCCTGTACTTGAAGTATACGCGCTGTCACTGTGCACCGCTTGCCTGACTGTCACTTCTCTGCGGCTTGCTTACAGATGATCTGAGGTGTGAACTATTCCACAGGGCCGCACTGCAAGGAGTGAGCAAGAGGGGAGCCTTTTTTTTTGGTCAGTCACTGCCCAGCTCTCAGCTCTCTGATGGTGGGACTAGGCTACCTATAATTATGCGGGGGGGCGAGCACTGTAATGACAGTGCAGGAGATTTGGGCGCAGCCGGCGCCATCATAGGCAGAAATAGGAATTACGGCTATAGCGGTGCACAGTCAGTAACTTCGGCACCATCAGAAGACAGTGCTAAAGTTGCATTTAAAACACTGCAATTCGGCTTCCAGCAATAGCTGTATACCAGCTGTATCCTGCGCCCAAGTCTCGCGGCGGGCAGTTCATATGTATGCGGGGGGGGGGAGAGAGGAACTTGTAAGGCTACCTATATTGGCAATCTACCTACAGATTGCCAATACTGACAATATGTAGGCTTGCAATCTAATTGTAGTCGTTTTCCCCACCAATGCCTCCTACTTACCCCCCCCCCCCCCCATATGCCTTCTTCTTTTCTTAAAGTGAACCTGTAAGAAAAAAGTGCCCCGAGGGGTACTTACCTCAGGGAAGGGGAGGCCTTTGTATCCTAAAGAGGTTTCCCCCTTCCTCCACAGTAGAAGGGATCCAGCTCTGGGAGCCCCAAAGTTCTCCTTGCCGGTGTGTGCGCATGCGCAGTGGTATTTGTTTTCCTTGACTGCAGTGCTTGAGTTTAGGTCTTCTTTAAAAGGGTTCTGTGGGATTCTAAAAATCAATCAAACAAGCTAACACTTATCTGGGGATTCTATCGGCCCCCTGCAGCTGTAATGTCCCGTCCCGTCCTCCTACGATGCTCCGTTTCCCGCCGCCGGTCCCGGTTTAATATTCGTCTAAACAGACGAATAATGTTAGCACCTGCTCACGTCATCAGGAGCTTACTGAACAGCCGCAGTGTAATAACTCGTGTGATTACACCAGAAATGGCGGCGGGGAACGGAGCATCGGAAGTGGACGGCGTGGGACATTACCGCTTCAGGGGGCCGATAGAAGCCCCAGGTAAGTGTCAGCTTGTTTGATTCTTAGGCTGCAAAAGAACTCCTTTTAAGTGAGAAGAATACGGTGGCTGCTATAGTAATTTCCTTTTATACTATATGAGTTGACTGGCAGCCCTGCTGATCTATGTCTCTGCAGAAGTGTCTGAATCACACCAGAAACAAGCATGCAGCTAACCTTGTCAGATCTGACAACAGAACCTGATCTGCATGTGCTTGTTCAGGAGCTGTGGCTAAAAGTATTAGAGGCAGAGGATCAGCATGATAGCCAGGTAACTGGCATTGCTTAAAAGGAAATAAATATGGCAGCCATAGTTAAATAAATAAATATGGCAGCCTCTCACTTAATTTCTCCTTCAACTACTAACTTTTTTCACCGTAGTGGTCCTTGAAACAGGACAGCCCCATCCCTGGACGTGTTTAAATCCAGACTGAAAACCCACCTGTTCAGTCTGGCATTTGCAGAAATATAACTTTTGTTGTGTGAATACTTCATCCTACTAATTACTGAATCTGAGAGAGCCTAAGCGCTTTGAGTCCTATGGGAGAAAAGTGCTATAGAAATGTTATTGTATTGTATATTGTATTGAAACAGTTGAAATTTGACAGTTGGAAAATGACAGTTTAAATAAGACGGTTAGAAAAGGGCAGTTGAAATTTAGCAGTTGAAAAATTGCAGTTAGAAAATTACAGTCAGAAACAGACAGTTGGAAAATGACAGTTGGAAAATGGCAGTTGAAAAATGACAGTTGGTAAATGTCAGTTGGAAAATGACAGTTGGAAAATGGCAGTTGAAAAATGACAGTTGGAAAATGGCAGTTAAAATTTGACATTTAAAAAAATGACAGTTAGAAAATGGCAGTTAAAAAATGACAGTTAGAAAATGGCAGTTGGAAAATGACAGTTGGAAAATGGCAGTTGAAAAATGACAGTTGGAAAATGGCAGTTAAAAGTTGAACTGTCATTTTTCAACTGCCATTTTCCAACTGTCATTTTTCAACTGCCATTTTCCAACTGTCATTTTCCAACTGCCATTTTCCAACTGCCATTTTCTAACTATCATTTTCCAACTGTTGTTTTTTAACTGCCATTTTCCAACTGTCAAATTTTAACTGCCATTTTCCAACTGTCATTTTCCAACTGTCATTTTCCAACTGTCAAATTTAACTGCCATTTTCCAACTGTCAAATTTTAACTGCCATTTTCCAACTGTCAATTTTCAACTGCCATTTTCCAACTGTCATTTTTCAACTGCTTTTCTCCAACTCTTATTTTCCAACTGCCATTTTTCAACTGTTGTTTTTTAACTGCCATTTTCCAACTGTCAAATTTTAACTGACATTTTCCACCTGTCATTTTCCAACTGCCATTTTCTAACTGTCATTTTACAACTGCCAAATTTTAACTGTTGTTTTTCAACTGTCATTTTTAAACTGCCATTTCTCAAATTTTCCAACAGCCAAATTTTGTCAGCTTTTGAAGCGGACCTAAACTGAGAGTTTCCTCTCTGCTCTCATCATAACTTTAAAGAAAAACATTTCTTTGTTACAACTTACAGGAATCTTACAAAAACCCTGCAGTGTTTACTTTCTGGTGTCCTAGGAACACAAAAGGGTTAACCTCCTGTATTTACATACAGTATTAGCCCAAACTATGGCATAGAGTGGCACACCTGACAACCCTAATTTCCACTTGCTGTTTACTTGTTGATAAGGCCTAATTAGACAGGCTAATCTATCTAGACCAGGGCTTTGCACCTGTGGTACGCTTGCCACCGGTGGTACTTTGCTGTTGGCCAGGTGGTACACACCAGATTTGCCTGCCACTTTTTTGTCTACCTGCCACTTGTCCTGGTCCTGTCCTGCCTCCACAAAGTTTGGCTCCCCCTCCCTCGCTCCTTGCAGCGCTTCTCTGCCGCATACTTCAGACCTCAGATCAGTGTGGAGGAGACAGCCAGGCCAACGGTGCACAGTGATGGTGCACAGTGGCGTAGCTAAGGAGCTGTGGGCCCCGATGCAAGTTTTACAATGGGGCCCGCCATGCACTCTATACATAGCAATTGAAACAGCGCACTAAAAGCTGCCAATGGCAACTACAATGTCAGAGGTGCAAGAAGGGGATGGGGAATAGTTTGTTAATGATTACCACTATTCAAAGTATATATATAAATGATTATTATGAGCACAGGACCAATATAGAGCTAATACTGTAGTTGAGGGAGAGCCATTCGGGGCCCCTCTGGCCCAAGGGCCCCGATGCGGTCGCTACCGCTGCACCCCCTATTGCTACGCCCCTGATGGTGCAGATACAGAAAGTGACATCACTGCTCATTTGAAGTATACACGCCGTCACTGTGCACCGCTTGCCTGGCTGTCTCTTCACTGCGGCTGGCTTACCAATGATCTGAGGTGTGAACTATTCCGCAGGGCAGCACAGCAAGGAGTGAGCAAGGGGGGAGCCGAAATTTGTGGTGAGTCACTGCCTAGCTCTCAGGTGGTGGGGCCAGGCTACCTATAATTAAGCGGGGGAGGGGGGGTGGAACTTGTATGGCTACCTATATTGGCAATCTACCTCTAGATTGCCAATACTGACAATATGTAGGCTTGCAATCTAATTGTAGTTAATTTTTTCCCCACCTCCTACTTTTCCCCTCACAAATGCCTTTTTCTCCTAAAGTGTACCTTGTAATAAAAAAATTGCCTCGGGGGGTACTTACCTCAGGGAAGGGGAGGCCTTTGTATCCTAAAGAGGTTTCCCCCTTCTCCACAGGAGATGGGATCCAGTGCTGGGAGCCCCATAGTTCTCCTCCTCGGTGTGCAGTTTGTTCAGGCTCCAGCAGAAACAGCCAAGTCCGATTGCATCCAATCTACTGTGCAGGCACACTGGTGGTACTTGAAAGTTTTCAGGCAATAAAAGTGGTACAATTTGTGGAAAGGTTGAAAAGCCCTGGTATAGTGTATGTATCATAGTCATAGAGGAAACCCACACAGACAAGGGGAGGACATACAAACTCCTTGCAGATGTTGAACTGGCTGGAATTTGAACCAGGGACCCAGCGTTGCAAGGCGAGAGAGCTAACCACTATGCCACCGTGCTGCAAAACACGTTACATATGCCTGTGATCACTGCAGCCTCAGTCTTTGAATGCCTTATCCAGGAGGCCAGTTTGTACATTGCTTGCTCTGTCCGCATGTTTCTTATGTTGTGCTTTCTTTCTTCTCGTTCAGGATACCAGAATGATATTTTCCTGCAGTTACAAGATGTCATTTCTTCATTGGAAACGTGTGTATTTTCCTGGAGGAATCCATCCATAGAAAAGTCCAAAAATGGAAGTGTAGCAACCCAGCTAGGTCCACTTGTCTCTTCTGATGCCATGTCCCCTTTTGTCTTGCATGGACTTAGTCAGGTATAATAAACGTGTATATTTTTTTATATATAAAGTCAGGTCAGGTATAATATACTGAAATATAATAAACTTGTGTATATACAGTATATATGTATATATGAGTGTTAACTGATAGCACGGCCGTGCTATGCAGTTAGCACGTGATCTGACATGCGTGGATGTTTGCACGCGTAAAAGCTTACGCCCATGTGCTAAACACGCACTCGCGCAAATGCGTGAGTTATCGCACGCAAACCTTTACGATCACGCAGAAAACTTTGTTTAGCATGCGGACGTAAGCCTTTACGGGCGCAAACCTGATCGCATATCAGATCGCGTGCTAACTGCATAACACGGCCGTGCTATCAGTTAACACTCTTTTGTGAATCAAGCCCATTATGTCTAACAATACAATGAGGTTCACAGATAGGAATCTATCAGGGCCTTGTCCCTGACATCACACTGTAGGAGGGGTTTCACCACAATATCGGTCACACAGACCGCCCCCCCGGTGACCTATTCGATAAAAAGTAAAGATTACTTGTGGGAAGGGGGCATCAGCTACTGATTGGAATAAAGTTCAATCCTGGGTTAAAGTTCCTATTTAACGTGACCCTTAAAGTAACCCAGAGCAGTATAAATGGAGCATGTGCTTAGGAAGTACATAGTCTGAGATCACCTTCAGTGAGAACTGCATTTTGTTTCAGGAATACGCATACAAAATAATATAAAATAATAGTATTGTTGCTGTAAATACCAGGAGAAAGTCTCTTGGTGTCAGGAGACAGTCCCTTCCCTTTGATCTCTTAAGGTGGCCATACACTGGCCCGATTCGCGGCCGTTTTGACAGCAGATTCTAACCTGGGATCGAATCTGCTGCCAAACGTTCGCGCTAAACGCACCCGCCGATCCGATTTCCTCCCGAAATCGGATCGGTCCGTCGATCGCGCCGTGCGGGAAATTACCCTTGATCGCCCGCGGGTAGGGTGGGCGTCGCTAGCGGCGGCCGATCCGATCAGGTATACATTACCTGACGTTGGCTCCCGGGCGTCTTCTCCGCGCTGCACCGCTCTGTTCCGGCTCCATCCCGGCGCTTCCTGTGTCACTGCAGTGACCAGGAAGTTCAAATAGAGGGCGCTCTATTTGAACTTCCTGGTCACGGAGTGACACAGGAAGCGCCGGGATGGAGCCGGAACAGAGCGGTGCGGTGCAGCGTGGAGAAGACGCCCGGGAGCCAGCTTCAGGTAATGTATAGGGGAGGGGGCACAGGCGGCAGGAGCAGCTCAACAGATTGTGATCGGTTTCAGGCTGAAATCGATTCACAATCTGTTTGCAGTAAAGGCAGCCATACGATCCCTCTCTGATCAGATTCAATCAGATAGGGATCTGTCAGCTGGTCGATCTAATGGCAAATCGACCAGTGTATGGCTACCTTAATGCTAGGTACACACCATACAATTTTCTGTTAGATTTTCTGTTAGATTTACCTGCCAGTTAGATAATTTCCAACATGTTGGAAATTATCTATCTAACCATCTATCTGCCGAGCAATTAGGCATTGTTCTACTCAGCAGGAGATAGCCAGAGGACAATGCAACAGAGATAATGACCAGTCTCTACAGAAAATAATCTAATGCAGAAAATCTAACAGAAAAATCTAAAGAAAATTGTATGGTATCTACTAGGCATAAAGCATCCCTCTTGATTCCTTTTTTGGCTCAATTCCTTTATTTTCAGAGTCAGCAGGGTTGTCCATTATTTTGTAAATTTATGAGGACAGTGTCTGTTTACATTTGTCAATTTGTACCATGGTTGCATCCTAATTCACATGATGCATCTAATAAAGTTGAGTTACTGCCTTTGGAAAATTGGTCTACTTTATCACCAGGACAACATATCATTTAAAGTGTACCTGAAGTGGCATGACTGCTGTGTAAAAAGAACCCGAGGTGTGAGACCTATGGAAGCTGCCATGTTTATTTCCTATTAAACAATACCAATTGCCTAGCAGTCCTGTTGCTCTTTTTGGTCAGTAGGGTCTAAATCACACACCTGAAACAAGCTTGCAGCTAATCTTGCCACATTTTTCATAGACCTCTGATCTGCAAGCTTGTTTAGGGTCTATAGCTAAAAGTAGAGGATCAGCAGGACAGCTGGGCAATGCTAATTATTTAAAAGGATATAAACATGTCAGCCTTTATATCCCTCTCACCTTGGGTTCCCTTTAAAATGCAGTCTTAAAAAATCAGCCATTAAACTGAAAATAAAATGTTGAGACTTGGTTCTGTGTTATTAATCACATAATAGTGTACTCTTGCATAAACACCTCACTACAGTACTATGTTCTTATAAAATGCTACCAACGTGTGGTTAATTTGCCTTCAATTCTGATTTGCATAAACACTAATACCATGCCTAATACCATGAGTACAAACTTCTGGAGTAATCGTGCCTGCACTAACAATCATGCCATGCTACAGCACAACTAGTAACATTGTCTTTTTCAATACAGGAATTTCCTGGTATGTTTCCAAATGAAGATCCCAAAGAACTAGAATCAGAAATCAAACGCTACCAAGAGAATAATGCTTCCTTGAGAGTCAAACTAAGAGTCACAGACAAGGAATTGGATAGGTCACGATCTACACTTAGACTTTTCATGGATGAAAAAGAGAAGCTACAGATAAAGGTAGTTCATTTACTTTATCGTGGTAGTATAATGGTCAGTTGAGATGGTCGATGGCTAGATTAGTGTCTGCTTATTGTCCTTAAATAAGGAACACACTCCATGTTATTTGGGGGTATGTAATGAAAATGATCACCTGTAAGTACCCTTTGCTCTAAGCAGACTATGCTGCAGTTTTGGTACCTATTTTTTGTTTATTATATCCAGTTTCATCAGTAAATGTCACCTGCGTGTGTTCAACACGTGGGCTGTTAGTACAGCAGCTGCCATGGAAGGGTATGCATTGCTGTCCATGGTGGCAGCTACAGTAGCCTAAAGATGGTGCATCTGACTCAAATTACAGGTGCTATTAATGCAGCCTCATTCTTATTTCATATTTATATGCTCAGGTTTATTTTGAACTTGCCCCTGTTAACACTGGTCACAAATTTCTACCTGTTAATTCTGAGGTAGATTTTTCATAGTCCTGGTCAGAAAATGAACAGGATTTTATTGTAGTATATGTAAGCACCTTTCAAGATACAAACTCACAGACCATCTTCAAATAAATGTGCCTGTCATCAAAGATTACCACAATTATAAAATGATCATAAAATGATCATTGGGAAAAAGAGATAATTGTTGAAAAACACCTGAAGGCATTTCACATACTAAGACCGGGTTCGCATCGACCTAAAAAAACGTAAAGTTTAGCGGATCGTAACAGAACGGATGAGAACGGATCAGCTGACAGAGGGGCGCTGCAGGTGACTGGAGGATCGCAGAATCATGGCGCAAACACGGAAGGACTGCAGCAGGCTGGAAGGAGAACCGGGTAAGTTAAACTGCCGTTTTTTATTCAGTTTAGGTACCCTTTCATGTGTATTTGCAAATGTCCAAAACTAAACCTGTACAGGGGCGGACTGACAACTCATGGGGCCCCCGGGCAATAGGAGATTATGGGGCCCCCCATACCAGTGTTTCCCACCTTTCATATTCTTTTTTTACAGGCTATGATATAATAATTTACTGACAACAGATATTTTATAATAATAAAAAAAATGCGTGTGGTCACGCAACAGAACATGGGCGTGGTCATGGGTAGTGCAAACCCCCCCTAAAAAGGGTCAGTGTCGCACTGTCGTACAGCGACTGACAGCGGGCGGAGACTTACCGCTGTCCAGCCACCGGAGGGAGCTGTGATCTGTGCGCCGCAAGTCTGGTCTACTCAAGACCAGACTTGCGGCGTACAGATCACAGCTCCCTTAGCCAGCTGTAACCACGGTAAGTCTCCGCCCGCTGTCAGCCGCTGTACGGCAGTGCGACACTTCAGTATTCCGGAGGGGAGAGCCAGGAAGGGGTGCCCCAAGGTGAGGGAAAGGGGGGGGGGGAACTTCCCCCCCTTCCCCGCTGTTCCCATAGCTCCCTTTCACTGGCTGCTTCCCCTCCTGCCCAGGGTTGTCTGGCGGGGCCCCCCCTGACCACGGGTCCTCGGTCCGTGCCCGAGTGCCCGAATGGTCAGTCCGCCCCTGAACCTGTTTCTTAATGACAATTAGATTCAATACATACAGTGAATCAGTATGGAAAGTTGCTTTGCTTAATATATTGACAGGATACTAGTCTCAACCTTTTGGGAATATATTACTGTACATATTGGAAATACATTATCTCATAATCTCTGTTCCTGTTTTGAGGTGCTATGCCAAATACGTATGTTCTATGTGCTATATGTTGTACACTGCACTGTGAATGCATTTTTTGGTATGCATTTTTGTACCAATGAAAAACTATTTATTTTTTTTAAATAAAGAAACCAAAGTGAGCAAATAATGTTTGTGATGGTGGAGCTGCACTGAAGGCAATGCTTCTTTCTCTACAAAAATGGAATTTCACTTTAGATTGTAGATGGTACATGACGCTGAATATACAAATGTTTTCCAGTTGACAACAGTTTTGTATATAGACAACAAAAGTTTGCTTTTTTAAAACAGAAAGTATTTGTGATAATCCAGGTTAGAGTGAGCTTGAGATGTCTCCCAGTGCATCACTGCTGAACATATGCAAATTAACCATTGTTACCCTTAGAACAGTAGCGTAGCTAAAGAGCTGTGGGCCCCGGTGCAAGTTTTACATGGGGCCCCCCCAAGCACTCTATACATAACAATTGATACGGCGCACCAAAACCTGCCAATGGCAACTACAGTGTCAGAGGTGCAAGAAGGGGATTGGGAAACAGTGTGTTAATGATTACTACTATTCAAAGCATCTATAGAAGTGATTATTACCAGCACAGGACCAATAGAGAGCTAATACTGTGATAGATGGTGGACCCTTCGGGGCCCCTCTGGCCCAAGGGCCCCGATGCGGTCGCTACCTCTGCACCCCCTATTGCTACGCCCCTGCCTTAGAAGCTAAACACACCTCCAGAACCGCTGGAATGCAATGATGTGTCAGCTTGTAATTAGTACAGAGCCATAATTATTCAACATGCATACAGACTGTTTCGGATTGGTTGATCCTCATCAGTGCATGGCATGGATGAATTTGGCTCTATATAGACAAGACACAGAACATTTATATTGAGCTTTTCTCCTGGCGGACTCAAAGCGCATCAGGGCTGTCGCCACTTAGTGCGCGCCTGGTTGCCCATTAAGGAGGCTTACCTAAACACTAATTACTGTTATGTACTGGTTTGAGCCGGGATTCAAACCCTGGGCAAAACCTACATCAAGGGCATCAGCCTTACCAGTATGCTAACCAACTGACCATGTGCTGGAGATGTAAAAAACGTGGACATAATTTTGCCATAAAACTCCCCTTTTCCAGCAGAATTATTGAAGGTGAGAACCTAAAAATTTGTCACTAAGCTGGAATTCTGTAAGTGCGGTCCACACATACTCCATTGTGCTGAAATAAGAGGCAAACAAGCACAATGGATGTTTTTTCATGGACCAGGTCAGATACTGTGTAGCTATTGTGGTTTTGTCCACTATGTAACAGCATAGCACTACTGTTCTTCTGGATAGTGAATGTCCTGCCAACAATGTCCTGCCAAGAGGTAAATGCACCTACACATCCAGTCAGCAATGGTGTGAAGTGCCGGTGATCTGTTAACGATTCCAGTAATATTATTTTCTGTTTTCAAATCAATCAGATAGAACAACTGCGTACACATCTATCTGTATGTGGCCACCTTCACTTTGTCTGCGTTTACAATTCCTATAGATTGTCTTTAATGTGTCTTTGGTCTGGTTTATTAATGTTTATGTATCATTTATATTATTCCAGACTATGGCTATCATTCATGAACAGGCTGTCGGTAAACAGAATTAGGGCTGGTGCACACCGAGCGGCTTTTTGGGCGTTTTCAGATCCGCTTGCGGCTGCGGATCTGCTTGGTCAATGTATCTCAATGGGGTGGTGCACACCAGAGCGGGGGGCGTTTTGCAGAAACGAAAAATGCCTGGGTGAGGCATTTTTTGGATTGCGGGTGCGTTTCTGCCTCAATGTTAAGTATAGGAAAAACGCAAACCGCTCTGAAAAACGGCACTTCAGAGCGGTTTTGCAGGCGTTTTTGTTACAGAAGCTGTTCAGTAACAGCTTTACTGTAACAATATATGAAATCTACTATACTGAAAACCGCAGCAGCAATCCGCAAAACGCTAGCAAAACGCCTCATAAAAATAAAAAAAAGCGTTTAAAAATCTGCTAGCATTTTGCGGATCTGCTAGCGGGTTTTGGTGTGCACCAGCCCTCAGTGCGGGAAAACACCGCTGGCGGATTTTTAGACTTCTGGGTGGGCATTCATGAAGATGTATCCATGTGCGGAAGCAGTGCGGAGATTCCCCGAACTAAGCTGGCGGTAGGCAGGCAGCAGGCTTGCGGAGATACATTTCTCCGTGTTCCGCTCTGCTGCAGCTGCCTGGGAGGTCTGTGTGTCTCCATTCACTTACATTGGTATCGCCACATCAGAGGGAGCGGTACTTCCCGACCTCACACCGCTTGCGGTGATCTTCATGAATGAACATTTTGCTACATTTGTACCGATAATCACCGCACAAGGCGGTGATTTATCACTCTGCTCGGTAGTGTCATTTTTCCATACGGAAAGAGGCTTTATGAATGCTGACTTTGCCGAGTGGTCGGTAAAGTCAGCTGTTTTAAGCATTTCCGCATGCGTAAATGCTTTATGAATGATAGCCTATATTTGTCAAGAAGGATCTTGTCAAATTTTCTATGAAGCATGCTACAAAAATATTTCACTTACAAACAAGATTTTAAATCACTACAGGGCAAAATTCAATACAATTTTGAGTTTGGAAGGCATGATTTTTTTTTCTAAAATCCCACTGCTTGACTTCAAGTGTAGTAAACCAAATCCTCTAATTCCTAGGCATTTATGTACCTGTAAATGTTGGACTGTGCTTGTTTTTTCAGGTAACTTGGTTTGTATATTTGACTTCTCTCTGTTCAACTTCTCTCTCAGCTAAACAGATTACAAGACATGTTACAAGATCATGGCCATTCCCCTCCTACCTCTCCCATCAGCCCCTTTTCAGAAGAGCTGTGTGATGGGGCCTCTGAAAGCCAGTCACCCACTGAAATTCACATTTCTCAAGTAAGCAAACTGATAAATGTTATCAAGTTATGAATTAAACATCTCGGATACATACACACATTTTTTTGTAAATATAGGTACATGTGGGCTACTTGGCTGGCTTTATTCAATGTTAAATTGAAATTTGAGTTTGAGAATGAGAATGGCCTAGTTCAGTGGGTTCACATGTGCATGCTGTCATTTGTGTCACATTGTAAGCCTCTGCAGCCACAGCGTTCATGTTCTGTCATTCACCTTTCAGCCTCTACATGAAATAATATGTTCAATATGTAGCCAGTGCCAAGAAGCAGCACTGCTGCACTTAATTTCTGAAAATTGTTTTCCACAGTCTTTTAAGTTTTATTTTGTAATATTTTGTAGATATGTTTACTGTGTGTGTGGATTTTTCTGACAGAAACCTGTGACAGCATTGCAAAGTGTTATTCAGTACGTTCACAGTCTTCCTGGAACACAGTTGGCACAGACATCTGCTATCCACCCAAACACCATGGAGTGTGAAATGAAATGGTTAAAGGGGTGAGTAGAGGCCAAAGTGTCTGTTGCACACTGTTAGTTCATTTTACTCTGTCTATAGCTTTCAGTCTTCATCTTCTCTTCCACATTGTTCAACCATATCTTCGTTGGTTTTATGCGTATTCTTCAACCGTTCACACCTGTTGGTCACTCCTCAAAATATCTAATATTCCATCTCTGATCCTTACCAATACATATAAGATGCAGGCGTGGGAAGCAAACTGCCGTTAATTCCTCCTAACCACTTTATCTTTCCTCACTATAGCCCTAGCCTTAACCTGAAGCCTTACCTTGCCATCGTTCCCTATACAAGGGATTAATCAACCTTCTGATCCAATAATTTCGTTTGGAAAGCATTGATGAGCCCATAAATCCCATAAAAATTGTAACCAATCTGACCTATTCAGATAGGATCGATCTGAAAAACAGAACGATAATCAAATTGATGATTCAATCATTTATTGTCAACTAGCTGATGGCCCAGCATTGCCCTGGTATGTATTTGGCTGATGTTGGCTCTGCCCACTTTTTCTAACTCAATGACTCACTCTATAGATAACAGATCGTTTCCAGCCTACTGCTCAAATATGATCACAGTGATCACATGATCATGTGACCCCCTAGAGCAGCTGATTGGCTGCTCTGCTCCTAGCTATGGGACCCGGCTACAGTACAGAGCCGGGTCTGGTAGAATACCGTCGGGAGGAGAGGCACACGGACGGATGTCCGTGCGCCTCTCCTCCATTGCTATGACTGCAGTGATCACATGATCACTGCGGTCATGTGACAGGAAAAGCGATGTGCAGAGCGGCAATTGGCCATTCTGCTACTACCCAAGGGACCCGGCTACAGTGTACTGCCAGGTCCCGTGGGATACGATTGGGGGTGTGGAGGGCGTTTGCAGCTTTCAATCCCCTTATATAAACGGTGCTGTGGCTGAAAACTGACAGCTGTACGCCGTATATATAAGGCGCTCAGTAGTAAGGTGGTTAATGAGCGCTAGGCAGAAAAGGAATAAGATGAAATGGGGCCCTAGGCAAGGGGCCCTAGCCAAGATGGCAGTTTTTTCCCAGTGCTGATGATCACCTGGCTTTTTAAGTAAGATTTAGTCGGGGCTAGCATCTACCAGGTCTCTAGCTTCTCTCCAGGTCCTAAGCAGCTGCCCATGTTTGCCTTGTGGATTATCTGGCTCTGGCACTAGGCATGTACTGCGCATGTGCCACATCTATGGCCAAATGCACGTACATGCACGCCCGTGGCCCCAGGCCTGCACATGCTCACTATGGCACCACGTGGCACACACGGATACAGGTGGACACAGACACCTGCAGTTTTATTGCATAGGATAAAACCTGTTTCTCTCTGTGCAGCACCAGTGTTTACCTATTAGCGATTCCTATGTTACAGACATCTTGAACGTGTCAAAGAATTGAATGACCAGCTCAGTAAGACCCTTGAAGAGTGTAAAACTGATTCAGAAAAGCTCAGTATGCACCTTGGAAAACTGGAGTCCACGTGTACTGCTCTACGTCTCGCACTGCAAGCCAGGTAACAGCATTTTAAACAGTACAGGGCTCATGTACATGAGTGTAAGGTTTAATGCTCCTTTATTAAGTTTTATTAAATCCCTATTGGCTAGGTCAGGTCAGAGATTTGGCATTACAGGATGGAAGTTCGTAACAGGCAAACCCATGCTGCAGTAAATTCCGTCCCTGTTGATAAAGTGGTGAAAACATCTCCTGTGAGAAACTTTGGAGAAAATATAATTGACTTAAAGGACCTCTATCGCAAAATTTCTACAAAATAAAATTAAAAAAGATTTATTCTGGAATGAATACTAGTAGAAGGGATAGTAAAAGGTAGGGAATCAGTTAAAACATAAATCACAGTGCTGTTTACACATTCATGGCAGCATGAATGTGAGAGCTCTTCCGACAGACAGCTCCTATCTGCTGGCTAAAGGTGGCCATACACTGGTCGATTTGCCATCAGATTCGACCAACAGATAGATCCCTCTCTGATCGAATCTGATCAGAGAGGGATCGTATGGCCACCTTTACTGCAAACAGATTGTGAATCGATTTCAGCCTGAAACCGATCACAATCTGTGGAGCTGCCGCTGCTGCCGCCCCCCCCTCATACATTACCTGTTCCGGCCGGCGCGAGTCCCCTGGTCCGCTGTCTTCTTCTCCGCTCAGGGCTCCAGACCGTTCCTGCAGCTACTAAACTTCCTGTCCAGGGGAAGTTTAAACAGTAGAGGGTGCTCTACTGTTTAAACTTCCTGCCGGTACAGGAAGCTCTGTGTAGCTGCAGCCGGTTCAGAACCCAGCGCGGAAAGAAGACAGCGGACCAGGGGACTCGCGCCGGCCGGAACAGGTAATGTATACCCGCTGTATTGCGTCGGTCGTCGGGCATTCGAACGCCGCTATCGATGCACTCCCGACCCGCCGGGGGAATTGAGAAAAATCTTACGCACGGACGGATAAACGGGAATCGACGGGAACGATCAATTTCGGACGGAAATCGATCGTTCTGTCAGCGGTGTGCGCGGCGATTTCACAGCCGATTCGATCACTGTGATCAAATTGGCCGTATATCAGCGGGAAAATCGTTAGGTGTATGGGCCCCTTAAGATTATTAGTACTGTGAGCTGTTAACGGCTTTTCAAGCAATAAAACTGTCTCCTCCTGTGATTTTAGCAAGGCAGATAGGAGCTGTCCGTTGGAAGAGCTGCCACATTCACGCCCCATGAATGTGTAAACAGCAGGGTGATTTATTTTTTAACTAATTCCCTACCCTTCACTATCCCTTGTACTAGCATTCTTTCCAGAATAAATCTTTTTTAGTTTTATTTTTTAGAAATTTTGCAATATTGGTCCTTTATAGGAAACCAGAGATTAAGAATACTTACCGTTTTACACATACCTGGGCTCTTCCTCCAGCCCCATGCACATGGATCGCTCCCACACCACCATCCTCCGCTCCCTGCAGCTCCAGTCCGGGTCCCGTAACTTCCTCCAGTCGCGGCCAGTCTGCGCAAGAGGATGATTTTATTGAACCTTTGAAATTCAAGAAAAAAGAAGAATGTTTGTTATGCTTCATTATTCATGTTCACATTGGGGGTTGATGTCATATGGATGGGTATAGTTCCTCATTAATGGTATCATCATATTGTTGACAAACCTATTATTGACTCCATTATTTCACAGTGAGAAATGTCTGAAGACGTACAGCATTTTGCTGGCTCTTGCAGAAGCAAAAGAGGAAATCCTAATGAGTCAGGTGCCTTCAGGAGATCTTTTGAACTTAGGTAAATATGTTGTGACATGTTCATGAACTAGGGCAACCTAATGGAGAAAAATCACCCCAAAACACTTATTTTCTGAAAAAAAAAGTCTACTTAATTTTCTGATATCTGTAGAGGACAAGAGGGAAAAAGGAAGGGGAGGGGGAGATCGCACTCAATAGACAATTTGAGAAAACTGGTTAGCCAACCGTAGAATAATCTCACCTGAGATTCTTGCCGATTAGCCCAGTTTTCTCAAATTGTCTATTGAGCGCTCTCTTCCCCACCCCTTCCTTTTCCTCCCCTTGTCCTCTACAGATATCTTCACCACCCAGAGTGGCTTTTAAAGGAGCAGCATCAACTAACATACTTTGCCTATACTTTACATCGGTATCGCCAAGATCGCTCCCTCTGTCGAGTACAGAGATCAAACAACCCTTTCTTCTTCTACTTAATTTTGTGAGTTGTTAAAAAAATAAAACAAAAGTGATTAGTATCACAAACAACAAATTAATCAGTGTGTTTTGTGAAGCAAACAACATTAATTTTCCTCAAGAGGGTAGTTGTTCAAAATCTTGACACAAGATTAAGATGATTGTGCTGTGCAGATGTCCATATTACTAGACCTTATGGAACAATATGTGCATGATATGTGTGCATTAAAGCTATCCATGTATATTTGGAGAGGAACGCCTGTGCTAGGATTGTAAATCCATGGTAAAATGGGATGCAGCATGAGAGCACAGCGCTCCTGAGTTCTGTCATCAACAACAATTGGCTGCAGCCACCATTACCCACAGAAACTTGTGTTGGAGGAGGTAGTAACTGTAGGAATGTAAAGACCTATACAGAGTGGGAGGAAAGAGATTTTTATTTTAGCTTTTGGGTTATAAGGGCTAAAGGTGGTCCCACTAAGTATTTCATCAGCTTTTGTTCTTAAAGGACAACTAAAGTGAGAGGGCTATGGAGGCTTCCACATTTATTTCCTTTTAAGCAATACCAGTTATCCTACTGATTCTCTGCCTCTAATACTTTCAGCCATAGACCCTGAACAAACATGCAGCAGATCAGCGGTTTCTGACATTATTTTCAGACCTGACTGGATTAGCTGCATGCTTGTTTCTGGTGTGATTCAGACACTACTGCAGCCAAATAGATCAGCAAGACTGCCAGATAACTGGTATTGCTTAAGAGGAAATAAATATGACAGCCTCCATATTCTTCTCACTTCAGTTGTCCTTTAATTCATTGATTATCTACATTCTAGGAGGGTTCTTGATTAACCTCCTGAGCGATAATCCCGAGCTGAGCTCGGGGTATATCGCGCAGGAGGATTTCTCAGGCCCTGGTGGGCCGATTTGCATAATTTTTTTTTGTTACACGCAGCTAGTACTTTGCTAGCTGCGTGTAACTTCCGATCGCCGCCGCTCGCCGCCGATCCGCCGCCGCTCGCCGTGCCGCGCAGCCCCCCCCTACCCGACCCCTTGCGCAGCCTGGCCAAGCAGTGCCAGGCAGCGCTGAGGGGTGGATCGGGACTCCCTCTGACGTCACGACGTCCATGACGTCGGTGACGTCATCCCGCCCCGTCGCCATGGCGACCGGGGAAGCCCAGCAGGAAATCCCGTTCTGAACGGGATTTCCTGCTTACTCTGATCGCCGAAGGCGATCGGAGTGGGTGGGGGGATGCCGCTGCGCTGCGGCTATCATGTAGCGAGCCCTGGGCTCGCTACATGATTTAAAAAATAAAAAATTTAAAAAAATAGTGCTGCGCCACCTCCTGGGCGATATAATTGTATCGCCCAGAGGGTTAAGACCCCTCTAAAAATAAATCTGTTGGCACCAGACTAGTGTTGACTATCCTACAACACTTATCCCTCCCCCCCCCCCTTTTCTGTATGCAGGGTGTGCTGCTTCCATTTTTCCATTAAATAACCATTCCATAAGTAGTAGGGTCATGTCACTGTTATCTATTTCAGTCAGTCAGCCAGTGTTGGGTAACTCACAGTATAACCTCTTAATGCTGGGAATACACGGCTCGATTTTGAACCATTAAGATGGCTCGATTTATAATTTACGACATGTCCGATCGCCCGCACGATCATTTCATTGCTGGATTCCAGATTGAAGTGAATGGAAAAAGATAAGAAAAATGAGCGGAAGATACAGTGGGATGTGAAAGTTTGGGCAACCTTTTTAATCGTCATGATTTTCCTGTATAAATCGTTGGTTGCTACAATAAAAAATATCAGTTAAATATATCATATAGGAGACACACAGTGATATTTGAGAAGTGAAATTAAGTTTCTTGGTTTTACAGAAAGTGTGCAATAATTGTTTTAACAAAATTAGGCAGGTGCATAAATTTGGGCACCACATAAATGAAATCAATATTTAGTAGATCGTCCTTTTGCAGAAATTACAGCCTCTAAACGCTTTCTGTAGGTTCCAATGAGAGTCTTGATTCTGCTTGAAGGTATTTTGGACCATTCCTCTTTACAAAACATCTCTAGTTCATTCAGGTTTGATGGCTTCTGAGCATGGACAGCTCTCTTTAACTCACACCACAGATTTTCAATTATATTCGGGTCTAAAGACTGAGATGGCCATTCCAGAATGTGGTACTTGTTCCTCTGCATGAATGCCTTAGTGGATTTTGAGCAGTGTTTATGGTTTTTGTCTTGTTGAAAGATCCAGCCCCGGCGCAACTTCAGCTTTGTCACTGATTCTGGACATTGGTCTCCAGAATTTTCTAATACTGAGTGGAATTCATGCGTCCCTCAACTTTGACAAGATTCCCAGTCCCTGCACTGCCCACACAGCCCCACAGCATGATGGAACCACCACCATATTTTACTGTAGGTAGCAGATGTTTTTCTAGGAATGCTGTGTTGTTTTTCCTCCATGCATAATGCCCCTTGTTATGCCCAAATAACTCAATTTTAGTTTCATCAGTCCACAGCACCTTATTCCAAATTGAAGCTGGCTTGTCCAAATGTGCTTTAGCATACCTCAAGCGGCTCTGTTTGTGCCTTGGGCGGAGAAAAGGCTTCCTCTGCATCATTCTCGCATACAGCATCTCCTTGTGTAAAGTGCGCCGAATGGTTGGATGATGCACAGTGACCCCATCTGCAGCAAGATGATGTTGTAGGTCTTTGGTGGTGGTCTGTGGGTTGACTCTGACTGTTCTCACCATTCGTCGCTTCTGTTTATCTGAGATTTTTCTTGGTCTGCCACTTCAAGCCTTAACTTGAACTGAGCCTGTGGTCTTCTCATTTTCTCAATATGTTCCTAACCGTGGAAACAGACAGCTGAAATCTCCGAGACAGCTTTCTGTATCCTTCCCCTAAACCATGATGATGAACAATCTTTGTCTTCAGGTCATTTGAGATTTGTTTTGAGTTGTTTTGAGACCCACGTGTTGCTACTCTTCAGAGAAAATTAAAAGAGGGGGGGGGGACTTACAATTGACCACCTTAAATACTCTTTCTCATAATTGAATTCACCTGTGTATGTAGGTCAGGGGTCACTGAGCTTACCAAGCCAATTTGAGTTTCAATAATTCTAAATAATTCTAAAGGTTTTTGGAATCAATAAAATGACAACAGTGCCCAAATTTATGCCTAATTTTATTTAAACAATTATTGAGCACTTTCTGTAAATCCAATAAACTTCATTTCACTTCTCAAATATCACTGTGTGTGTCTCCTATATGATATATTTAACTGACATTTTTTATCATAACAACCAACAATGTATACAGGAAAATCATGACAATTAACAAGGTTGCCCAAACTTTCGCATCCCACTGTAAGAAAATTGACTGCGGAATCGAGAGGCGAAGCAATCGAGCGGGAGACTCGAGCGGCAAAATTGAGAGGTGTATGCCCATAAGGGGATACTTCTTACATGAGAAAATAATGGATCACATGTAATATCTTTTCTTTTTGCATTGTTCATATAAAGGTTGGGGCTTGCTGCCAAAAGACTTGGAAATAAAAACTAAGCTATTCATGATGGAGGTGAGGAAGACTTTTCGGAGAGAAGGTCATAATACGGAATCTGAACTAAGAAAGAAGGCGGATAATGCAATTAGCAGGTAATGAGCAACAAAGTCATGCCTATATAATTACTAAGCTACATTCTGTATAATTTTCTGAGCTTTTGTACCAATGAAGGGAAAAGTGACCACTAGTAGCTTCCTTTAGTAACATCAATTTGTACTTGTCCTAGTACAAGAAAATACCTATACATGTAAAATAACAGCCAATGTGGCTGGACTAGATGGAGATTTAGCCTACGATAGGCTCAGGCTATGACTATGGTCGGGATTAGATTGTGAACTCCTCTGAGGGACAAATAATGATATGACTATGTACCGTAATCTATAAAGCACTGCTGAAGATGTCAGCAATATATAAATAAATAATAACAATAATGAAACATGATCTATGGCTGCTTTAGGACGTGGGCTGACTCCTCATAGGTAGGGTTCATAAGTAATAAAATTTGTGTGTGTGTAAGCCTGGTACACACATCCAATTTTGAGTGGCCAATGAATGGCCAATTTTACGACCACGTAGTATGAGAGCTTACCTAAACAATCTGTTCTAAGAACAATATGAGAACAAAATTCCATATAGTGTATGTATGCACCTTCAGTGTTTAACACACCTAAGTAAAATGAAAAAAAAAAAAAAGGTTGGCTCCACCATAGACACAGGTTCCTGCTTGTGAAGGAAAGTAGCAGACTTGTGATTCCTGGTGAATATGTCCCACCTCAAAAAATTCTGCATTTCCATGCATCTATGTAGCAGACAGGAAACTTTATTCTGATAGAGAGAATCAAATGATAATGATATATTTGTTTTCCCTTCTAGGCCTTATGCTCCATGGCTTAGTGAAGAAGATGAACAGATGTTGAAAGACTACATTCAATCTCTGAAGTGGGACCTGTCGTCTATTACTGTATTAGAACACTCAGCCCTTGACATTTCATATGAAAAGGAAGTTACTCATTGTGCAGAGATGATCAAGGCTAAGGTGGCTGATGCCATCAAGGTCTCACTGGAAGCTTCAGCACGCCTATTAGAAAAACCGGCCAGAGTACAGATTGTGCAAGAAATGACAGATATTAAAGTATGGAATGCTGTATTCTCAAGTACATCAACATATCTGAATGTCACAATATGAATGCTATTGTTGTTTATCATATGTTTTGAGGACCAAACTATATAGCTACAATACAATGCTACACAGGCATATTATGTCTAATTAAAGCTGAAATAGAGAATTTAATTTTTTTTCGCCCATATCTCTCCCCACATTACTGCACTGCAAGTGCATAGACCTATTACCCCCTAAATATCTAAGCCAGTATCTCACACTCAGCACTCATGTGGCAATTCATAGGTTAACCTTTGCATTGCCCCAGGAGTTTGGTTGTATAGATTCTGCCATTTCCCCATACTGCTGTGTGGGCCACTGCTGCCACCACTCGCAGAGCTTTGTCTATGGGAGCTTGATTGGTAGTACTAGCCAAATTCCATCCTACCTTTCAGCACCCCTACAGACAAAAGGAGATCTTACAAATTTAAAATTACAGTCCCATTCCCAAAGCAGTTGTTGCTGATGTCAATAAAAACAATGCAATTGTATTCAAATCATGTAAAGACAATATTTAAGTCATGCTGTTGTAATACATGCAGAATGCAGTTTCATTGTTTTGTTGAAATAATTAAGGCCTTGTCTGTCGCTTCAGTATATTGTTCAGAAATAATGATGCCTACCCAGACGTGCAAGCTACCCATGCCATGTGCACTAATGCACCCCCATACAATCATGAATGTTGGATTTTGTCATGTATAACTAGACAGAAAGTCTAACTCCTATTTAGCCTGGGGGACAGGGTGTGCATGATTTCCAAAAAGAATTTCCCATTTTAGATTGTCAAACCACACAACAGTTTCCACTACTCCTCAGTCCATCTTAAAGAGACACTAAAGCGAGAATAAATCTCGCTTCAGTGCTTATATTCAGCAGGGGCATGTGTGCCCCTGCTAAAACGCCGCCATCCCTCGGCTGAACGGGGGTCCCTTCACCCCCAACCCCCCTCTCCCCCTGCAAAATCAATGACCAACTTGGTCGTAGATTTTGCTGCTCTTCAGGCAGGGCTAACGGCTGCAGCCCTGCCTCTCAGCGCCGTCTATCAGCCGCACATCGCTGCCTCTCCCCCGCCCCTCTCAGTGAAGGAAGACTGAGAGGGGCGGGGGAGAGGCGGAGATACGCGCTGACAGACGTGCGTGAGGCAGGGCTGCGGCCATTAGCCCTGCCTGAATGCGGAAGTGATCCCCCGCTGCACGGAGGGGATTTGAGAGGTAAGGGACCCCCGTTTAGCCACGGGATAGCGGCGTTTTAGCAGGGGTACACGTGCCCCTGCTGAATATAAGCACTGAAGCGAGATTTATTCTCGCTTCAGTGTCTCTTTAAAGTGAACCAGAGATGAAGCACCCTCGTGTATTTTACCATATATATCAGTGGGAACATTAGAGGAAACACCTACCCTGCTCTCTGTTTCATTCTTCTCCGCTCCGCCTGCTTGTTATCAGCCCTAATAAAATCCCTGACTGAGCATTCAGTCTGGCTTTGCTCAGGAATCATTATAGCTGAGTCATTATAGCAGAGCCAAAAGGGGGAAGGCTTGGGCTTGAAAAGACATCAGAGAAGACAGACTCAGCTATAATGATTCCTAAGCAAAGCCAGACTGAATGCTCAGTATGATATTTTATCAGGGCTGTTAGAAGCAGGCTGAGCAGTGAAGAATAAAACAGAGAGCAGGGTATGTGTTTTCTCTAATGTTCCCACTGATATATATGGTAAAATACATGAGGGTGCTTCATCTCTGGTTCACTTTTAATGATTTAGGACCTAGGCGGCAGTGTTTTTATATTCTTTGAATGGTAGGGTTTTGACTTGTATTTGTGGTTGCTGGAACCATTTATGTTCATGGACACTGATGTTAGGAAGTGCTTCTGACATGCTCCCTTCCCTCCAAGCCTTATTATTATCCCTTTATCCATCATGCAGGCTGGTATTGGTCAGGAAGGTGGCTCTGTCACATGAGCAATGTCAGTCCACATGGCTCTTACCACTGAAGGGTAGACTACAAGGGTGGGGTGAAAATCCGACTCCCTTTCAAAGCAATATTGTCCATTGGTAATAAAGATGAGGCTGTTTGCTTAGGAAGGAGATGAGGGTAATAGTATGGAATACCTACTATGGAATCTGGAAGCCCATTTAATACTAAGGGGATAAGCAGATGTCTGTTCCCTTCTAAGGAATGAGTACAGGGGTACATTCGTACCCTTTTCCTATTCTTACTACAGTCAAAATTAAAAAGAAAAAAAAAAAAAAGTACACCAACAGCTGGAAAAAAATATTTATCTAAAAAAATTACACTCATCAGAATTACATTTTTTAAAATTAATTTTTATCTACTGTAATCCAAGTCATTACATGTCATCCCAAGCAATATTATGTGGTCTTCACAACAATAGCTGACATTTCTTGCAGGGTCTTACCATTACTACATTGATCTAGATCAAGTTGAAATATGGAACAATACATTTGCTTTCCATTTTCATCTGCCTTTAACTCTGCTAATAGTTCAGTTCAGTGCATCAATGTCTATAAAAATCCAGAGTCACTTTATTTGAGAAATGCTATTTTATATTTTACTGTATGTGGTTATAATACATGTCTCCCACAGAAAGGACTATCTGAACTCAAGGCTTGCCTGCAGTTGCTTCAGACAGAGAAGCGAGCATTGGAGCTACAGTGTTTAACTCAGCCAGAACATGAGAAAGCCTACATGCTCATCAGAGACAACCTGCAGGTGGAGCACAATGACTGGATAAAGAAAGAAAAGGATTCTGGGAGTAACAGGGATGAACAGGTGCACTTGATAGTTTCTTACAACTTGTCAACATAGTAGATTTAAGAAACATAAAATGTTATAATAGTAAACATTAATAAATCACAGAGAGGATAAAAGTAGATCTTCAAAGTTGAGACCCGGTTCACATTAGCGTTTTTTTCCAGAACGTAACCGGAGCGTATACTGTACAAACGGAACGGATGTGAAAGGATCCAATGTTAACCTATGGATCCATTCACATGCGTCCGTTGGTAGTTGGTACGGATACATTCCGGTCCCCCAGCAGCCGGGCGGGTGGGTGAGAGAGGGTTTATACATACCAAATCTTCTGTAGCAGCCGGCGGTAGAGGCTTCCGTCTTCTTCCACATGAGTAGTCACAGCGGAAGAAGAGGAAGCCTCTACCGCCGGCTGCTACGGAAAATTAGGTATGTATTGCTGAGTGAAAACGGATCCGATCAATCATTGATCAGATCCGTTTTTACTATGAGAACAGGGGCACAGACTGAGCCATCCGGATCCGGTGAAGCGGAGACCGGATCTGCTCACTGGATCCTTTTGGCTCACAACGCAGATGTGAACCGGGACTGATTCATTCCTGAAGTGAAAAACAAAGAGTCAAATTGACTATGTCCCCATGAAGCAGGGTGCTCATACACACAACTGGACAGATCCTCTACTTGCTTCTCGTTAGTCATAAAAAAGGGGGAGTGATGCCATAATGTAGCCGGGGGAAGTGTGTGGAGGAGGATGGAAACTGGCTCTGCATCCAGGTTTAAGCTCCAGGCAACTGCTCAAAACAAAAGGGGTAACTGCACTAGAGCAATGAAGAACAGGGAAAAGATCTAAAGATCTTTCCAGTTGTGAGTATGGTCACCACACTACATGGGGACCAGTTCAGTTTAACTGTTTGTTTCCCACTTCAGGTAAGCTATAAAGTGGACCTATAACTTACTGGGTATAATTAAAAACTATACTTATCAAAAAGATTTCACTAAAAGAAGCTTAAACGTCCCAAAAATAAAACCCACTGATGATGTCTGCAAATCCAGGATCGCTCCATTTGCACACAGTGTTTTCATATTGTATGCACATGTGAGATGATCTTAAAAGACACTTGAAGTGAGAGGGATATGGAGGCTGCTTTATTTATATCCCAATACCAGTGTCCTGGCTGTCTTGCTGATCTTTCATGCAGCAGTAGTGTCTGAACCACACACCTGAAACAATCAAGTGGCAAATCCAGTCAAACTTAAGTCAAACATCTGATCTGCTTGCTTATTCAGGGTCTATGGCTAAAAGTATTAGCAGCAGAAGATTAGCAGGGCAGCCATTCACTGTGCATTGTTTAAAAGCAAATTAATATGGCAACCTCCATAGCTCTCTAACTTTAGTTGTCCTTTAAAGAAAACATCCAAGCTGTAAAAAAAAAACTCCACTTACCTCAAACTTCCTCCAGCCCCTGGCAGTCGTTCTGTGCCCTCGCCGCAGCTCCTCTCACTCCCGGTGTCCTGCGCTTCATGTGTGCTCCATGGCGCAGGTCACGTGGTGTACACGACATCATTGGGTCTCTACTGCGTAGGCGCAGTAGAGACCCGATGACATTTACAGCTTGGACCTTCCCTTTAAACATACAGTTTGTTTGCAAACACACACACTCACACACACACACACACACACACACACACACACACACACACACACACACACACACACACACATTTCTATATATTCTGATTTAAAATCTGTAACTCCACAACACAGGAAAAATTGTGGGTAGTAAGATTGCAATTTGGTCATCCCAGTCTTAGTAGATAATGGCTAGCTGAAACTCATGCACACTATTTATATTCCAAGTGATCTTTTGTAAGTCCCTCCTCTGTTGTCAACTAACAAACTATATGAGGTGGGAAGAGACCAAAGGTTAAGAAATTGAGGTTTATTTGGACACCAATAAAAGACAACACGTTATTAGGCACTCCGAGTCCGTGAGTGCTACTACATAAAGACACTTTAGCCTCAATTCACTAAGCTTTATCAAACACTTTATGGAACGTTATAGATTTATTGAAAGTTTTATCGATAAAACATTCAAAAAATATATAACTCCTTAGTGGATTCAAAATTAGATTTTACCCACGAGGTAAATTATCAAAGGTTCAATAAAGTGTTTGATAAAGCTTAGTGAATAGAGGCCATAGTCATTGACCTGAGTAAGTGGGCAAGTCCCGCAAAACCCGTTTTCTTTATTGGTTTCCAAATAAGCCATATTTTCCTAACCTACGCTCTGAGGTAAGGTTTTATTATACATCACTAGTTTTTTGCATATTTTTGGGGGCGCCTCCTCCCACCTCACATAGTATTCCCCTCCATCCAATTAGGAGTATTCCCTGTCATTTATATGCAGTGGCTTTTCACCCCTCCTCAGTTTGCAGATTAGTGCAGCAGAGCAGAGTGTTATACCTGTTCCAGCTTCATATTGGTCTGCTTTCCCTTTCTCTGCATTTGTAGCAGTCACAAGCCGCTGTAGTATTAATACCTTTGTGTGTCGCCTGTGTGTGTCACTGTATGTGAGAAAACTCAGGAGCTATATTAAAATAACAATACAGCGTGTGCCCCCTGACTGCTAGGAAGAAGAGAGAAGAGTGTTTCAATACTCGGCACTGGAGCAGATAGAACACACAGCACTGCTGCTCTATGAATCAAATTAAAAACTCAGGAACATGAGAATTGTGGGTGTTTATGCCAAGCACTCTCACCATAGTTGCAAATAATTGTTTAAAACTGAGTGGAAATGTCAGACTATAATAGCTGGCAACAAGTTAAAACGGACAGGTACATTGTCACTGCAAAACCTCAGATTAAAAATGGCTTGCATAGCAGTAATATACTGTATGTTATCCATATTCCATTTAAACAAACTGGAATTAAATTATTAAAGTTGCAGAAATTTTATGAAGGTTTTGTGTTGCCAGCCTCAGGGCCGAACTTCTGGAAAGACAGAAAAGGCCCAGGCCTTGGGCAGCTGCAGCCCAAGGGGCACCTGGACATGGAATAGGGGTTGCTACATATAAAAAAGAAGGCTGCTAATGGGGAGCAACACATGAAAAGGGAAGCTGATGTACAAGATAGTTGTAAATGAAAGATAGGGGCTGCAGTATATGGATGTTAGGCATGAAAGAGGGGGTGGCAAATGGAATGGGAGGGGCTCTGCTCCAGTTGGAAGGACAGCCGCAACATACCTGGCCTAGGGCCGGAACAAGTATAAATCCAGCC
Organism: Hyperolius riggenbachi; assembly: GCF_040937935.1. Lineage (NCBI taxonomy): Eukaryota > Metazoa > Chordata > Amphibia > Anura > Hyperoliidae > Hyperolius > Hyperolius riggenbachi. The sequence goes on along the minus strand of NC_090646.1, from coordinate 353,252,251 downwards.
TTGGCCTGCCTCTGAAATGAGTGATGGTTTGTTTAAATTGACATTTGCTTGTATGTGCAAAATGATTTGTTTTCTTTTACATGAAAGAAGACCACAGGCTGTGAAAGGGCATCATTTAGTCAAGGCAAGAAATTGTTGCTTTCACCTGGTAAAAAGCAACTGCTACACACTTTAAAACAGTATGTATGCTCAAATTATATGTGTATTGAGTTCATCACCTGCTTTTCTTTTCAGTAAATAAAATATAAGTATTTTTAACTCCAAACTGGAAACATATCCGTTTTCTTTAAAGGGAACCTAAAGGGAGAAGTATATGGATGCTGCCATATTTATTTCCATTTAAACAATACCAGTTGCCTGGCAGCCCTGATGGTCTATTTGGCTGCAGTAGTGTCTGAATCAGAGCAGAAACAAGCATGTGGCTAATCTAGTCAGATCTGACAATAATGCCAGAAACACCTACTCTGCTGCATGCTTGTTCAGGGTCTATAGGTGCGTACACACGCACTACGGCCACCAACGACGGGTCCTTCAGACCCTCCCGCTGGGCGGACTTTCAGGCGACAGTAGCGCGTGTGTACGCACTGTCGGCAGACTGACAAGGCTGTTTCTGAACTATCTTATCAGTCCGCCGACAGCGCGTACACACGCGCTGCTATTGCCTGAAAGTTTGCCCAGCGGGAGGGTCTGATGGACCCGCCGTTGGCGGCCGTAGTACGTGTCTACGCACCTTAAGGGCCCGTTTCCACTATAGCGTTGCGGAATCGCCGGCGAATCAACGCAGGCAAATCGCATGCGGGTGCGATTCCGCATGCGTTTTTTGCCGCGATTTCGCATGCGATTTCGCATAGGTTAGGGTGATGCGATTTTAACCATGTCACTGCCTGTGTGAATTAACATGGGTACCTATGCGAAATCGCATGCAAATTCGCGGCAAAAAATGCATGGGGAAAACGCATGCGATTTCCCTAATAAATACATTGCGTGCGATTCGCCTGCATTCCACACGCAGGCGAAATCTGAGGGCTGTACCATGCAGAAAAATCCTGCACAGAAAAACGCACAGCAAAACTGACAAGTGGAAACAGGCCCATCCACTTGTATTGGCTGTGCGAATCTGCATGCGGGCAACGCATGCGGATTCGCGATAGTGGAAACGGGCCCTAAGGCTAAAAGTATTAGAGGCATAGGATCAGCAGGATAGCCAGGCAACTGGTAATGCTTATTTTTTTTAAAATAAATGTTAATTGAGTCAACAATATGCATAATGACAAACATTGCAGAATATGACAATAAGCAAATCGAACAAGCTTAACAAATGTATACTTTGTAACCATATCACTTTAACAAGGTATGATCAGCAATTACCAGACTCATTTTTGGGCTAAAGCCAATATTTAGGAGGTAGGATAAAAGGGAAGAGAGGAAGAAAAGAGGAAAGAAGAGGGAGAGAAGGCATCGAAAGAAGGAAGGAAATAGTAAAGAAACCTGGGCTTTGGGCTCTTCTGCTCTACTTAAACATCTATATGGTATGGGTTGGGGCAACCTCAATGCGTTATGTAAAATATAGACATGGGCTCAGATTTATGTTTATGATGTCAACAACAATAAGTCTTTTCCCAGAAGAACTAAAGAAAGCAATCATAAAACCCCTCCTGAAGAAACCATCACTAGATCCTGATTCTGTAACCAACTACAGACCTGTGGCGAACTTACCATTCCTATCAAAAGTTATCGAGAAAGCAGTCGCCAACCAGCTAGAAGCCAGGCTTACAGATAACAACATCTTTGATACTTTTCAGTCAGGATTCAGGAAAAGGCACAGCACTGAAACAGCATTAGTCCGAGTAATGAATGATCTACTTACTGCAAGGGACAAGGGTGATTGCTCAGTTCTGATTCTTCTTGACTTGTCAGCAGCATTTGATACTGTGGATCATGAAATTCTTATCCAGCGACTGAAGAATTACTGTGGCCTAAGGGGTACTGTTCTTAGATGGTTTCAGACCTTCCTATCTGGCAGGACACAGCAAGTATGTCTGGGCACACACTACTCTAATCCAGTGCCACTTCCCTATGGAGTTCCACAGGGTTCTGTACTATCACCATTACTCTTTGCAGCCTACATGCTCCCACTGGGCAAAATAATCCAGAACTATGGCCTAGGATACCATTGTTATGCAGATGACACACAACTGTATCTGTCCTTCAAGCCTGGCACCCAAGACCCATCAGCATCCATAAATGCGTGTCTAGTGGATTTACAAAATTGGATGAACACCAGCTGGCTGAGGCTGAACTCTGACAAAACAGAGGTGTTGGTGGTAGGTGGTCCACACATGATGGATAAAGTTCAAAACGCTCACCACCTCAAACTAGCAATTGGGGGAGATACTGTACAGTATAAAGACTCTGTGCGTAACCTTGGGGTGATCCTGGATGGAAATCTAAAACTCAGACAGCAGGTATCAGCTGTCGTCAAGTCTTCAAGTAGCCTAGACTACTGCAACGCCCTGTTCATCGGATCTACAGATAAGGCTCTGCGCCCCTTACAGCTAGTACAGAATGCTGCAGCCAGACTCCTAGCCAATGCCCCCCGCAGCTCACACATCACCCCAGTACTGCAAACTCTTCACTGGTTGCCAGTAAAATGGAGAATCAATTTTAAGATCTGCCTGCTGACATTCAAGGCTCTACACCACATGGGACCCAAATACATAGCGGATCTATTGGAACTTTATGCCCCTTCACGCACCCTCCGCTCTGCCAACAAGATGAAGCTGGTTATTCCCAGGATACACTTAACATTTGGTGCTCGGGCCTTTTCCTACGCAGCCCCTACTCTATGGAACTCACTTCCACAATCAGTACGAGAGGCTCCTTCTCTGGACAGCTTTAAAAAAAGGCTAAAAACTCACCTCTTTTCCCGAGCCTTTGAGACTGCATAATGCAGGGTCGCAGCGCTTTGAGTCCCCAGGGAGAAAAGCACTATATAAATATTATTGTTATTGTTGTTGTTATCTAAGGTAGCCTGATCAGTGAGTGAATCTCGTATGTCTATTCAGCATACCCAGATCGAGGTGTATTTATCATATCTGTTCTGCGAGGAGTGTACTAATTCTTGTATTATGTAATTACGGTAACTGCTTTTATTAATTCAGCAGTTGTGGAGTAGTGATCGATTTTCAGTGTCTCGCAATAATTTGTCTGGCCGCCACCGAGACATGTCTGAGAAAGGATCTTTTTGCATTAGCTATTGGACCTGGTAAGCAAGGTAGCAGGGCAAATTTTGGGGTCGGAGATTTCAAAATCCCAACTACTTTGCAGTATAATTTAAATGTTAAGTACCAGAATGTTTTTATAGGTTTGCAGTCCCACCACATATGGAGCTATGTACCTTTGCTTTCTTTGCAAAGCCAGCAGAGTTCGGAGATTGCTGGGTCATACTTGTGAAGTAATGCTAAGAAGGCCAAGGAAGTTTTGTGTGAGAGTGCATATTTTGTCCTAGTCTTAAGAAGTAAGTGTTGTTTGGAGATCAGTCTCCCATTTTGAGTTAAGGAACAGAGCTGCTCCCTTGGTGAAGGAGAGAAGCAATAATTTGTATACTTGTGATAATGTATGTTCTTGTGGTTCTGATCAGGTACAGAGCAATTCATATGGTAGGAGCTGTCTGCATATATTCTCTTTAAGATATAAGGAGTTATAAAAACTTGATAGTTGGCGTGGAAAAATCCATGTGAACCTAGGGGAATTAGGCTGTGTGTTAGCTACAGAAGGATTGGGAAGGTTCCTTAATGAATTTAGGTGTCAAACTTGCGGCCAAAATTCCCTGGAAAGATGGAGGATTTGTGGACTGTGAACACCAACTGGAAACGCAAGGTTGTCTACAAGGGCCATTAGGGGGCTTGGAGTAGTAGAAAGTATTGCTTATTTTTAAAGATTTGAATGGGTGATTCTGTGTTTTTTTTCTACTACGGTTAACAAAATGTTGATTAGGGTCTCAATATTGCTTTTTTTTTTATCAATGGCATTTATTTATCTGCAGCATTGTGTACATTATCACTATTATAACACCTATGTAAAATGTTGCAACACCTATGTAAATATGGAGAGAAGGGGGAGGTTTCTCGTTCCAACAAAAGATACAGAGTAACTTTATAATAAGGTCTCAAAGATATGCTCAGATTCAACCTCCTAATGCTTGGAGATACTAATGTCCACTCCACCAGTAGATCAGCGCTATCACATGCAAGTCAATTCCCTTGTTTATTCTTATAAAAAATAAAATAATTCCATGTTTTGGTCCACACTATGATGGGTTTGTACTGTGCACAGTAACAGCGCATGCACTGTCACTGTCCATGCACAAACCCCTTGTCCAGAGTATCTCTGTTGTGTTCATTGCTATTATTCAGTCACTGCAATGGACACCAAACTGAATGGACGTTGGCGCAGTTTTAAATGGATTCTATTTTTAACATTAGATCTGTTGACATGTCCATATCCATTGTGGTCTGTTCCTTGAAATGGACACACACTTGAACCTAAAGTGACAATTTCCTTTACTCGTGCCAAATGCATCCCCAAAATGTTTATTTTGTATAAACAAAACTAAAAACAATTATGCACTCTGTTTAAAGTGGACCTGAACTCTTGCACAGGGCAGAAGGAAAGCATAGAGAAATGCACCCTGAATGTATTTAGAGAGTTTAGCCTGTTATATCCCCTCATTTGTGTCTAATCACAAGTTGTAATTTGATCCTACCCTGTATCACATGACTGCCTACGGCAGATAAGCAGATAAGCCCATTGGAAAGCACAGGCTGTAAACAATATATCTGCTTCCATGAATCAGGAGGTAGAAACAGTGCAGATTTATTTTAGAATTTGTATCAGCTGTAACAAATACATGTTTTTTGTTTAAAGGTTATTATGCTGTTGTGTATCTTTTAGAGCAAAGAGGAGTTCTGAGTTCAGGTCCACTTTAAAGGAAGCATGAAGTGAGATGTGCATGGTGGCTGCCTTCTCTATTTTATAAAAAAAAAAAAAAAAAATGCTAAATGCCTGCCTGTCATGTTGGTCCTCTGCTCCTAAAAAGTCAGTGACTCACAATAAGTATATTCTGACTCAAGTCTGACTCCATTACTTGTTCGCTTATTGCTGATGTACTACTCAAAAATGAGAACAAGAAAACAGCATGACAGCATTAAGACAAATGACATCTTTTGAAAAAGAGAACAAAGATGGCAGACTTCAGAGTTCTCTCACTACATGGCTTTCCTTTGTAAGTGACAAGTATCTAAGAGCATGCATGTCTGTCAATAGAGGGCTACAGAAAGTACCCCAGTACCAGGCCCATGGTGGAGTTGCGTTTACCATGCTGGAGAGTCTAAGCAGGTCTTTATAGTTCAACTTAAAGTCTGAAATTATTCTGATGGTGACTCTGGAAGATGTGGTAAAATTATATGTTGTATATTTTCAGAATCCTGTTTTATGGTGGCCATACATGGTACAATTTTTTCATACAATCTTACCATTTCTATGTAATATAAGGGAACTGCCTAAATTATCATTTCAGTATATTCACTTAATTTACCCTTATATTACATAGAAATGGTAAGATTGGATGAAAAAATTGTACCATGTATGGTCACCATAAGATGCATTTGGAAATTGGCATGTGACTGTGCCTATTGTTTAATTCTAGGAGCAGTGAAATAAAAGTACGTGTTGAAAGTCTAACATCAGAGCTGGAGAAGCTGGCTGGTAAAGCTCGTGCTCAGAATGCCCAGTCAGCACAGATGATCAAAGATTTCTTTAAAGCACACAGGTATATACTAAAGATCAGACACTAAAATATTCCTGTCAAATTACACTTTTGTCATGATATTTCTTATTTTTTTTTTTTTTTTTTTTTTTACAAAAAACAAAACCAAACAAAACATTTCCAGCATATAGCAGACATTTAAAGTACTCTAAAGGTGCGTAACCACACACCATTTCTGTTACCTGGAGGGATCAGGACTTGACCCTCAAGCGGGCTGAGTTTTGTACAGATACGTTGATGTCCTCTACAGGTTCTGTTGCTACGGAGGGGTGAACAGAAGATAATGAGGCACAGGATGAGAGTAGCATGGAGTGGGCAGGGTAAATAGGAGAACAATAAGGTTGGTCTGGGCCTGATTAAGATGATCATGGTTAAGTTGATCCACCATTCCCAATCTATTGTTGACACAATGGGGAGGATCGGGGGCTGCCGTACACACTCTATATTTCAGCAAAAGCACCAGAGGCCAAGAACCCTCTACTTTGTGTACAAGGCTTACATTGAACCTGATGAATGAAAGTTCCAGGTTAAGTTTCAGAGGTTTAGTTTGCTTGTACAACTGATTCACAACTAACTGCTACTGTTAGCAACTACTAGTCATCACTGGCAAATCCATTAAACTGTATTGAAGCATAGTCATAGCAAATAGTCACAATGACTTAGGGCCTGTTTCCACTACACGCAGATTGGGTGCAGAATGGATGCAGAAAAATTGACTCCAATGAATGCCTATGGGGCTGTTTCCACTAAACGCGATTTTTCTAATGTAGATTTTCCCATAGGCATTCATTGTTGTCAGTTTTTCTGCATCCATTCTGCATCCAATCTGCGTGTAGTGGAAACAGGCCCTTAGTCATTGCAACTAAGTTGTCCATGTGACATGGCCCTAACTGCTGCAGAAGGCTTATCTGACACGTATGTGTTAAATGGCCACCGATGGGTTGGGCACAGGTTGAGCCAAATGATGGCTCTCCCTGCTGCCACTAAAGTCCACGGCGGCGTTAAATACTATTCCTCCTCCGAGTTGTAGCAACTCGGGGAGATACGTAATTTGGGGTCTGGCAATCGCCGGATCCCCGAATTACTCTTGCACGGGGAGCGCATCATAGCATTGCTGCTATAACAGTGCCCAGCAACCTGTTACCTGTTTCATATATAACAGTCTGCACTCTACTCTGAACAGGACACCTGAAATGAGAGGGATATGGTGGATGCCATATTAATTTCCTTATGTACAATACCAGGTGCCTGGTGTCCTACTGACCTTTCATGCATCAGTACTATCTGAATTATCCACCTGAAACAAGCTTGCAGCAAATCTAGTCAACCACAGTCAGAGCACCTGATCTGCATGCTTTTTCAGGGTCTATGGCTACAAATATTAAAGGCAGAGGATCAGCAGGACAGCCAGGCAATCTGCATGTTAAGGAAATTATATGGCAGCCTCCCACTTCACTTAAAACTCATGCAAAGCCAGTTTATCATCTCAATGTGCAGAACGCTTGTCAGATTTATCGCTATCTAGAACTCTCAAAATAAATTCTCCTCTCCATCCTCTTTTGGTAACAACAAGAGCATTGCTATTAACTGCAGCTATGTTGTCCTCCTTTTGGAGGTCATTCTCAATCCATTCCTTTGGAAGATGGACAAGGGGCTTTTGGCAGTGTCTCTGAATATATGGGGAATGTAGTCCAGCAACAAGACATACAAGTAACAGTATTGTCTTGCTATCCCTGAGGAACCATAATGAGGTAAAATCTCCTTACTTGGGATCTAACAGGGGCACAGTGGCTTAGTAGATAGCACTCTCACCTTGCCAGTTCAAATCTCTGGTTTCCTCCCACGTCCCCAAAACATATAGATAATTGGCTTCCTCTTAAAATTGGCCCTAGACTATGATGGACATATGACTACTGCATTGATGAGACTGTGAGCTCCTTAAAGGGACAGTTAGTGACAAGACTAAAGCGCTGCAGAAGATGTCAGCACTATATAGATACTAAATAATAATAGTGCAGACAGCAATGAAAACCCCACTGAGTATCAGACCCTTTACCAGTTTGCTAGAAAGCTTGTTTTATTGCTGTCAGTGTTTAGAAAGATTTCCTCTGACTAAGGCTCAACACACACCATACAATCTTGGTTGTTCAATCTTACCACTTTCATGTAGTATAAGAGATTATCCAATCAATCATTCAAGGTATGTTCAATCTGTTGGCCCTTATACTACATAGATTTGGTAAATCTGTACAACCAAAATTGTATGGTGTGTGTTGATCTTTAAGGTGACCACACACGATACAATAAAATGATCCGATTTTACAGCAATTTGATAAAAACTATCGTATCTCCCGAAAAAATCGGAAACTTTTTTTTCAAACGACTGAAAAATCCGATCAGATTTCTCGTTATTTTCTATTTATATCAATCCGGAATGCCAGATATTTCTCTTCAATTTTTTTAAAGATTGTATGGTGTGTGTTAGATTGCCAATTTATTAATATACACACCCTAGCAATTTTCTCAGAGTTTCCAATCAGTTTTATCATAATTGGGGGAAAATTGTACATAGGTGTGTGGTACATTGGTCAGATTTTTGAAATGTTACAATCAGTCAAAAAAATTTATTGCAATTCTTAAATTGAACAGATATTTAAAAAACTGTATGGTGTGTGGTCACCTTTACTCTTAGAGACAGATGACACTTACCAGTGAGGCACAGATGATAGTAAAACCTGAAAGACTACCTAACTCTTCCTAACAGTACTCAAAACGAAATACACCTTGAGCTGTACCACTGTGTGCAAATATGCCTGTCTGTCCTTTGGGCGGTGTAGCTTTATGACTGTAGCAGCTATGAAATGTGTGGTTGGTTTGTACATACCCATGTGTTGTATGATTTCAGGAATCTTTTCCTCACATACAAGAACGCATGCAGGAAGTATCAGGACCAGCAGCACAGGCTGGAGTCTCAAGCTGCACTGATATCACAGCGTCAGCAACAGCAAATACAGAAACTCATGGAGGATATCCAGTGTCTACAGAGGAAGAAAATCGAGAGGGAAGCAGGAGAGACTTCCTTATAACAGACTTCACGAGTAAAACACAAAGGGCCTGGCCTACTCTGGCATCTCTAGGCATCCCGAGTGGGGAAACAGCAGTGATCCAGTAACTCTGTTCCACTTCCAAATGTTTTTTTTCCCCAAATTGCCTGCTATTATGTGATAGAAGATTACTGTTATTTAGCATTATGTGCTCTATGCAAAGAAGGGTTTTGTGGCAAATTGCATGGCTTCCCGGGATTCAGTTCCGTACTCACAGGAGGACGCACCGCCGCACGTCTAGTAGGACGCGTGGCGGCTAGTGGAAACAGGGCCTTACTAAATCCACAATTAAGAAAAAAAAATCCTGATTGAAGATTTACTAAGCAAAACAGGCCAGGCACACATCTTCTCCCCATGATAGCAGGAATCAGGAATTTACTATGCCATTCCTAGCCATTCCTTTCCTGCTGCCAATGGCTGCAATCACTAGCTGTTTTTATCTGGCAATGCTCCTACTTGTACATATAAAAAAACCAACAACAACAAAAAACATGCAGGAATGTATTATAAACATTTTCAGAGAAAGCTCAAATATTCAGTAAATTAGTTATTTATATATATGTTTTAAATGGTATAACCCCACTTTTTAAAAGCCTCAGGTTGGCTAGTCAGAAAGACAGAACCGCAAAGATGGGCCTGTGACTAGTACCACCAATCATGTCTTAAAATTAAAATTGGGTTGTATGCCCCACTGTTAAGGATAAGGGGCTCTTCTCCACCTCAGTGTGTCTTAAAAAAGGCACCCAGGGTAATAGTTTAGGGGGTTTATGATGTCATTTGGTCACCATCACCATTAGTTCTTAGGTCATTATGTAACTTTTTCTTCCCTGGGTGGTTACAGGTACCCTTTAAGGAAATGTGTACATGGATACTAGTATTGTCCGGATCATGAACGATTCGGATCTTTGATCCGGATCTTATTTGTGAGTCGAATCATCCGGATCATCAAAATGAACGATTCGGGTTCACAAAGGGGGTGGAGCCAGGAGCGGCACGCCCCCCCTCTCAGCGGGCAGGGGGGTCCTGGAAGCAGAGCAGAGACGGATCGCTCAGTTCGAGGGGAGCCAGCCTTGCAGGGACAGGTAGATGAGAGAGGGGACATGGGTGCCACTGCCAGATATGTGTAGAGCACACATACTGGCTGCAATGTGCTGCTCATTTTAGGCTAGTTGTGCATAGTGAACAAATGGGAAAGTTTTGGCTCAGAAGCACAGTTCAGTAACTTTGCAGACAGCGTGCTGGGCTAGAATGACAGTGCAGGCACTGTGATTGCAGTGCAATATGATCCTCCTGCACTCTGCTCTAAACAGCTGCACTTAACTTCTCCCTAAATGTATGATGAGTGTTCGAGGTGAGAACAGGACACATTGGGGAATGCTGTCTTTCACTGTGAGACGTTTGCATTCAAAGTATACAGATGAACATATAAGTGAAATATATTTAAAGCATATGATTGCAACATGTGGACAAAAAACATTTATGCTCTCTGCTCAACCCTCTTCGTCCACCTCCTCCCTTCTCTGTCCACTCCCTGCCCTTCTCTGTCCATCTTCTCCCCTTTTCTGTCTGTCCACCCCCCTCCCCTTCGCTGTCCACTGCAGGGAAAGTCATGTCCTGCTAGTCATTTCACCCCCAGAATGCTTCCCTAGTCAAATGATGCGAAGATTCGATTCAAAGATCCGGATCTTTTCAATGATCCGATTCGAATCATCCGAATCATTGAAAAGATCCGGACTTCCCATCTCTAATGGATACTGTTTTTCCTTGCTGATTTGAGTGGAGCCAGGCATGAGCTGGACATAGGTCTTGATGTGAATGAAGATGTGATAATGCATTTGCTAGCTTGCATGATACCATCACTTTCAGCAGCTGTACTAAACTGATGGGTCACAAACTGCAATCCCTTGCCTTTATAAATCAGGCCCAAGGTTTATCTCAGGTGCTTGGCAGTCATATTTATTTCTATTTAAACCTCCCATCCCAGGCACAGTACAGGGTGAGCTTTGCACATAAATAGATAACGTGTGACCTTCAGTACATTCTAATATTAATGTTCACTGTCAGAAACACAGTGCATGCACTGACCACAGGATTACAGACTCCATAAAAGATCACCTCAATTCAAATATAGTCATGGAGGAGCAGTAATTCAGCACATATGCACATACTGTCAGTGTCTTGTTATATTTACCTTGTATTGCATGCAATATGGCAATCAGAGGAGATTAGAAAACATGTATTAATATATGTGATATTTTTATATCTGTGATTCTTTTAGCCAGTTTTGTCATTTATACATTTTGCCAATAAACAAAGCCAGCTACCTGGACAGTAAATCACTAATGATGATCATGAGTCATCATTCTATGAGCTGACAGGCAAACAGTTATCTGAAGACTGAAATAATGGCATTTTCTGCTTTGCCGTGAATTGTATCAGGGTATGCGGATCACAAAAATCAACACATCAAATCAATTAACTGTATATAGCAATTTAAATGGAGATAGATCTTGGTAAAAGGTCTCTAACCTAAGTACATGAGTACACTGAGACGTGCAGACTTATTCCATTAAAAAGTAACAAGATTAAAAAAACAGAGAACCTGTAATGTAAGTCTCTCTGTTAATGCTCATATCAATTACGAATGAAAGTACTCTGGGAAATATAGTATGAATATGTATCCCTAATGGTGAAGGCCCCTTGGCACACGGAGGGATAAAAATGTACTTTTATTCCGTTCAATTAAAATATAAATAGCAGCGCAATACACATATGACATGACAGTGCTGTACATTCATGTGTTCACGTATAATGACACACAATGTATGTGAGCGAGGGGCACGCAGGCGTTGTGTAAGCAAACCTGCTACCCTGTTGCAGGTGTCCACACAGGCCCAATCTATATTGCACTGGGAGGAAACACCACTATACTCTCCCTATCAAAAGGTATAAATACACCTGGCCTTTCATCTCTGTTAATACTGCCAGGATCGGCAGGTGTCAACAGCAAAAACTCACCCACACACCTGTTATCATTAGGGCACGAGCCCACTGCTGCGTTTATGAAAACGCATGCGTTTTTAATGTGTTTTTATAAACGCGGCAGTGCGCTCAGGCCATTAGAGGTCTGAAACTCCACCTCCTTCACTAGCAAAACTGCCATGTAGTTTTGTTTTCTGAAGTCTTCCAAAGCTCTGGCCACTCCCCCCTTTGTGGCCTCGGCCCACCCTGAGTCGGCCTAATAAGCTGGGGGCAGGCTGTGGCAATACAGGCGGGGTGGCCAGAGCTTCTGAAGACTTTGGTTGAAAATGGCTGCGGCTGTCATGCTGATGGAGGGGGCAAGCCTTTCAGACTTCTAATGATCACGGATATGGGTGAGGCATTGGTACTGACACAGATCCTGGCAGTTCTAACACAGAGCTTTACATTTAGAGCTCTTTCACCCTTATGTATGTACAGTCTTGTTCCCCTTTAAAGCGGGATTGTCACCATAAAAATCAAATTTCAGCAGCAACTGGTCTGAGTGTATTAAGTGATAAAGATGCTAATCCTGCATTCAAAACTTGCAAAACTTTTTCTGCTGTTATGGTTTGGAGTTATCACATACTTTAGGAGAACTGGCCCTAGTGCCACACAGTGCCAAAGAGTTGAATGCTGGGAGTTCTTTTTATCTATAATATATTCCTCCTCTTCACCCCCTTGCCCGGCGTCTGACAGCTGGCTTGGCGGAACTGTCAGCTTGCCAGCTGGCTTGGCGGAACTGTCAGCTTGCCAGCTGTTACCATACCAGCTGGTGGACTCTAAGGCCTTCCGTAAATTTGTGGGCATTGGGACACCACAGTGGAAGATACCAGGCCGCAATTATTTCTCTAAAAAGGCGATACCCAAACTGTTCCATGAAGTTGAGAGGCAAGTGGTGTCATCTCTGGCACACAGTGTTGGGTCAAGGGTCCATCTGACCACGGATGCCTGGTTTGCCAAGCACAGTCAGGGCAGGTACATTACTTACACAGCCCATTGGGTCAACCTGGTGACCGCTGACAAGCAGGGAGTACGTGGCTGTGCAGCGGACCTACTTGTGACACCTCCACGGCCTGCAGGCAGGCCTGCTGCCACCTCCTCTCCCCCTGCTACATCCTCTTGGCTGTCGTCCTCCTCCTTGGCTGAGTGGCAGCGCAACTCTACTGGTGCTGCGATCTCCTCTCCAGCTACACAGCCCCAGCTCCCCAGGGCCTATGCTGCATCTTAGACATGTCTTGTCTCAAAGCGGAGAGTCACACTGGAGCAGCTCTCCTGGCTGCTCTGAACAAACAGGTGGATCAGTGGCTGATTACACATCAACTGGAGATCGGCAATGTGGTGTGTGACAACGCAGCAATCTCATTTCGGCTTTGAATTTGGGAAATTTGACACATGTACCCTGCATGGCACATGTGCTCAATCTCGTAATCCAGAGATTTGTGTCTAAGTACCCAGGCTTACAGGACATCCTAAAGCAGTCCAGGAAGGTGTGTGGGCATTTCAGGCGGTCTTACACGGCCATGGCATGCTTTGCCGATATTCAGCGGAGAAACAACTTGCCGGTGAGACACTTGATTTGTGATAGCCCTCCTGATGTTTGACCGCCTGCTACAACAGAAGAAAGCCGTCAAACAGTATTTCTACAACTACAGTCAAAGGACACAGTCTGGGGAGATGGGGATGTTCTGGCCGAAGTACTGGGCACTGATGCGAAATGCCTGCAGGCTCATGCGGCCGTTTGAGGAGGTGACAAACCTGGTGAGTCGCAGTGAAGTCGGCATCAGCGACTTGATCCCATACAGCTTCTTCCTGGAGCATGCCATGCGTAGAGTGGTGGATCAAGCTGTGGAGGAGCGTGAACAGGAACAGGAACGGGAGGAAGAGTTGTGGGATCAATTCTCAGCAGAAGCAGGTGATTCCTCAACACCTGCGGCAGCACAGGGGGGGGGGGGAGGAGGAGGAGGAAGAGTCGTTTGGGGAAGAGGAGTCAGATAATGAAGAAGGTGTTGTTGTTTTGGAGGAGGAGGATGAGGCGGAAGAACAACCGCAGCAGGTGTTGCAGGGGGCTTGTACTGCTCAACTTTCCCATGGTATTGTTCGTGGCTGGGGGGAGGAGGAGAACTTAGCTGACATCACTGAGGAAGAGCAAGAGGAGATGGATAGTACGTCTGCATCCAACTTTATGCAGATGGCGTCTTTCATGCTGTCCAGCCTGTTGAGGGACCCCCGTATAAAAAAACTCAAGGGGAATGAGCTGTACTGGGTGGCCACGCTACTAGACCCTCGGTATAGGCACAAAGTGGTGGAGATGTTTCCAAATCACCAGAAGGCAGAAAGGATGCAGCACTTGCAGAGCAAGCTGGCAACTATGCTTTACAATGCGTTTAAGGGTGATGTCACAGCACAACGCAATAAAGGTACCACTGCCAGTAATCCTTCTCCCATGTCCACGCAGGCAAGGACAGGACGCTCCAGCGATCTCATGGTGATGTCGGACATTCTTTAGTCCGGGGGTCCCCAACCACCGCTCCATGGCCCACTGCTGGTCCATGGGGCATTTGCAGTTGGGCCGCGGGTCTGTCCTCTTGCCCCCCCCCCCCCGGCTCCCCCGCAGCCGCCGCTGCTGTTACATTAGCTGGTGGCCGCTTCCTCTCTTATATTCTCCTCTCATGAGTGTGCTATTTGGATTCACAGCAGCGTGCCTCGCGGCTGCTGTGGTGAGGCAGAACAGGAGAGCGGTTCCCCTGGTAACGGCAATACACATCGCCGCTACAGGAAGCCGCTGCCCTGCTTCCTGCCTCATCACAGCAGCCGCGAGGCACGCTGCTGTGAATCCAAATAGCACACGCATGAGAGGAGAATATAAGGGGGGGGGGGTTGGGGCTTCTGGGTGCATGTGGGTCAGCTATACTGGGGCACTACCTACACATACTGGGGCACTACCTACTCATACTGGGGCACTACCTACCCATACTGGGGCACTATACTAGCTATACTGGGGCACTACCTACCCATATTAGGCACTATACTAGCTATACTGGGCACTATACTAGCTATACTGGGCACCATACTAGCCATACTGGGCACTATACTAGCTATACTGGGCACTATACTAGCTATACTGGGCACTATACTAGCCATACTGGGCACTATATTGGCTATACTGGGCATTATACTAGCTATACTGGGGCACTATACTACCCATACTGGGGCACTATACTAGCTATACTGGGCACAATACTAGCTATACTGAGGCACTATACTACCCATACTGGGGCACTATACTAGCTATACTGCGGTAACTACACTAGCCATACTGGGAGTATTAAACCGCCTATACTAGGGCAACTAAGCTAGCTATGTGGCTGCACCCCAGTCTCCACCCCTCCCCCCGTAACCTGCTGCACATGACACTGTCCACTATAACCCTTCGCCCCTGCAGGCCCCGGAGTAAATTTGGTCAGAAAGCAGTCCCCGTGCCAGAAAAGGTTGGGGACCCCTGCTTTTGTCCAACGCCTCACCTTAGAGCTTCTGGATCCACCCTCCACCAATGCCTCGACCGGCAGGTAGCCGACTACCTGGCCTTAAGTGTGGATGTAGACACTGTGAGCAGCGATGAACCCTTCGGACTACTGGGTGCGCAGGCTTGACCTGTGGCCAGAGCTGTCCCAATTTGCCATCCAACTTCTGTCTTTCCCTGCCTCAAGCGTCCTGTCAGAAAGGACCTTCAGCGCAGCTGGTGGCATTGCCACTGAGAAGAGAAGTCAAAAAAGTGTTCAGTACCTCACCTTTATCAAAATGAATGAGGCATGGATCCCAGAGGGCTACTGCCTTCCCGAAGACTAAGTCAGTCCCCGCACACAGCATCTCTGCCTGCACGCCTTGTGACTGCCTGTCCCATGACTAAGTCGGTCCCCGAACAGCATCTCTGCCTGCACGCCGTGTGACTGCCTGCCCCATGACTAAGTCTGTCCCCACACAGCATCTCTGCCTGCAGGCCGCTTGACTGCCTTCTCCGCCACCGCCAACAGGGTCCAGGACTCCAGGCAGATTCCTGAATTTTTAAGGTCGCTGCTAGCAGCGGCCGCTATAATAATTTTTCTGGTGCGTGTACATGCCTGCCTAATTTTTCTGGCTGCACTGCGGCTGCAACAACAAAACAAAAGGCATGTACATGTGCCAATTCCCCTTCGTGATCGTTACCTTGCCGTGGTGAAGGGGCTTGCGTATCACAATGAAGTAATGACCGCCGGCTATACGAGTGTCTCGGGGGGTGGCACACCAAAGATAATAAGGTTGTTGCTTCATTGTGGACAGACAAAATTCAATCAGCTGGACAATCACTGCTGTTCTGTTATTGAGCTACCTCAGCCTGGCGACCATATGGGCTTGAAAACCGCGATCGCCTGCACTCTCACCATGGTGCGCACCAGTCTAGCACAGCCGTCACAACACAAACAGCTGTTTGCGGTGCGTTACACAGTGAGTTTGGTGTGTCAGTGTGAAGCAGTACTCTAATTACACTCTCTGATTGATGTATACACATGCAAGATGTTTTAAAGCACTTTAGGCCTCCAATTTAGCATGCAATGTGATTTCTGCCCTTAAAATGCTGCTTTGGGTCAAATCCAGATTTCCCCCCGGGACCTTTGGCGTCTATGCCCCCTCCAGGTGTTAGACCCCTTGAAACATCTTTTCCATCACTTTTGTGGCCTGCATAAATGTTTCTAGTTTTCAAAGTTCGCCTCCCATTGAAGTCTATTGTGGTTCGCAAAAGTTTGCAAGTTCGCGAACGTTTGCGGAGGTTCGCGAACCTAAAATCAGAAGTTCGGGCCATCTCTACTCTCACCTTGGGTTAACTTGAAGCTTTGTAGCTTTTATACAGTATTTTATACTTATTACATGAACATTTATCAAATTATATGCATGTGATGGAAATATACATTCTAATTAAAAAATATTTCAGATTTATTGCATCATTATTTTTTTATATTGGTAGTGTTTTAGTGTTATTTTTTCATTCTCTGCTGCATCCACTCTAAAATATAACTAAAAATTTGCCCCCCACACAATTTGACAAAATTGTTCAGTTCTGAGATTTATTGAATGAAATGATCAATTGTGTTAAGTAGAAGGTGAATGAAACATCTCTATCAGTGGAACTCAGTCAACTTTTCTAGAAATATTTGATAAATGTCTGGCGTCAGGTGTGGCAGAGAATTTCATTCGATCAATCTGTGTAATCAATTGTGGCTACCATTATACAGACCTGTGAAAAGCTTATGTTATTTTAAAGTGTAGAAGAGCTTGCATGCAAAAAAGTCTTATCAAGCTTTCAAAATGATCCCTGAATCTGATCTATAATATAGATATTTTACGTGTTTATTATAGTCCTGTGAAACAATAACATAGAGAAGCAGAAAAACACTGTTTGCATATAGTCACTGCTGTCAAGCTCTGTACTTAGCAAACTTGCTGTGCTATCTGTGCTGTACAATGTGTGATCTCTGCTTCCATGAATATTAAAGAGATTACCAGATTTTACATTAGTAAAGGTGAATATGTCATTATTCACTCAATTTTCATATCTGATGCAGCTGCTCCAGAGATATTCCTTTTGGAAAATAGATTTTTGCACAAATTATAGAGCTGCCAACAGAGTTTCTTCCTTAACAAGGAATTATTTTTGGCACAGCAGACCTTCATGGACAAAAATACATACATGGCTACACATTACACAGGGGGATGGTATATACACATGTTACAATTTAGCATTACACAGTGTGAATTGACAGTTACATCGTACATTACACAATTGGAATTGCTATTTTTTTTGGGGGGGGGGGGGTGAGAACTGGGGGGAATTCAGAGAGATTATCCCTAAAGTCAATGGTAGTTTGATGGTTTTTGCTGAGTTGAGGACAAGCTTATTGTCCTTGCAGGGATTGTGAGAGCAGGGTGGAGAGGACGGGCCAGTTGGCAAGCACAGGGAAGCCCCACTCAATATATAATGAAGTCATTACTGCTGTACTATGTAAACAGCACACATGCACAAACATTGGGAAATCCATTAGCACAGTAACAAAAGCTAGACAACAGCTAATAGTGGAGCACACTGATTTGTACATCTACACACACCACATACACTGTTACCAGACTGTATACATGCACATGCAGTGTACGCAAACACATTTATGCAGTTTTGAAGGTTCTTAGCAAAAAAAAGTCCAAACTTCTATATGATGCAGTATATACGTGTTGTGGGCACAAACACATTCTGACATGTGCATATCCAATCACACTCCAAGGTTACAGAACATGGTAAAGAGAACATGCACATGCTGATTTTCTTTGCCATCATATCTAGTGGCTACTGTTCCTTTACTGACAGACTGGCCACTTGTTTACTGTTCACTAGCTGGAAACACTGTCTAGAAGGCTTTCTGGGTCACATATCTGACATTTCTAAATTTAATTTTTCTGGAACAGCTGCAAAGCAAGGAAAAACCTGAGGGGTTGAGCTAGAGCTGTAAGTACATCTCACCTGCTGGAAAACCTCCATAGTTAGAATTGCAGAGCGCTACAGGAAAGTGGAAGCATATTTTTGGCATTTTACAGCCACTGTTAAAGTTGTTTTGGTCCAATGTTCTGTTTAGTATCATTAGGTTACACGTGCATCATTTTATCCACAACTGAACTCTGGACTCTTCTATCAGGAAAAAAAACTACCTAACCATTGCCAGTAACCGTCACAAAGCCAGTGATTTACTGCCAGAGTTTATGGACTTTAAAGGGAACCTGTGGTGAGAGGGATACAGATGACATATTTGTTTACTTTTAGGCCTTGTTCACATTATCATATGCAGATGGCCGTGTGATTGGAACGCAACGCCATCAGCGTTTGTATGCGTTGCGTGGCTGACCCATTCACTCTAGTGAATGGGTCAGCCACGCGTTTTGCTAAAAAAAATGCGTGCAGCTTGCGTTCACACACAGTACTGGTATGGAACACATGCAGTGTTAACATCAGACAGTGCAGTCTATGCACTTCTGATGTTCGTGCGTGTCTGCCGTCCACACATGTTGCTAAAATATGGACGGCAACGCGTGTAATGTGAAGGAGGCCCGGCTAATCCTCTGCCTCTAATACGTTTAGCCATAGACCCTGAACAAACAAGCAGATCAGGTGCTCTAACCGAAATCTGACTGGTTTAGCTGCATGTTTGTTTCATTGTGGCAAGTTTGTGCAATTTGCAAACGTGCCATATTTTTGTATTGTGCATGAAACAACAATGTGTACTTAGTCCATTAGGGGGAGTCCTAGAATTATATGTACTGTATGTATATCAGGCTCACTGTAAGCTCCTTATGCTCTCTGTAAATACATTTCTTCACTCACTTGATATAATAAATAGCTAAACTTTAAAATGTGTTATGCAGAAATGTTAATGCAAAGAAAAAAGTTACAGCGCAACTATAAGACATATAATACACTATTACTACAAATAAGAGTGTAGTTGCTTGGACAAAGTTGGTGCACCCAGTCCTTGTATTTTACATCTAAGGCCTGGTTCACATTAGCATTTGCCAACAGAACCGGGCGTACAATTCCGTGGTCCGTTCCGCTGAGTGGACAAAAAAATGCTGCAGGACTCAATTTTCCGGACCGTTTCGCTCAGCTGAACGGAAACAGAAGGTTTTGCAGCATATAGGAACCAATAAAAATGGATGTTTTACAGCACACTGGCTGTAAAACGGACCGATTTCACCGGATCCAGCTGGCCTGATCCGTATGTCCGGTTCCGTAAAAAAACGCTAATGTGAACCGGGCCTAAGTGGATTCTGGTATTTTGAATTCCTGGATTCAGTTTATTGTTATGCCTGGTACACCCCATGCAATTTCCTGTCAGATGACTCGAATTGATAATTTCTGACAGGTCTGATCTGATTTCCGATCATTTTTCTGATGGATTTTGTATAGAAGTGATCGAAAAAATTATCAATTTTTCAATTTACTTTTTTTTTCGATTTTTGATTTTTCGTTCCAACATGGAACATGAAAGAAAAGAATAACAGCAAGATACATCACATAATGTGAAAAAAAAAATACAGGAAAAGGTACATGTATCTCATAAACAGGATTATCACAAAGTGTCAGCATCGTACATAAACAGAAGTAACCATAAAATAAAAATGCAACTACCATAACTGGAAGTTACAAATGTAGGTCATCAAGAGACATGCAGTGTTGCCCATTCAGACCATGCATTCCACACCTTATTAAATGAGGGTGAGGTTTCTCTAATAACAGAAGTGGGGCCTGATTCACAAAGCGGTGCTAACAGTTAGCACGCTAGTGAAAAGCCCTTTATCACGCCTAAACTCTGTTTAGGCATGATAAGTTTAGGTGTGATAAGTTTAGGTGTGATAAGTTTAGGCATGATAAGTTTAGGTGTGATAAGTTTTTAGGCGTGATAAGTTTAAGCACCAACCGGGTTAGCACCGCAGTGCACAGCTGATCAAAAGTTTTGCGCTAGCAAAGTCTGGTGCACTTTGCATAGAGTTTAATGGCGCCGCTTTGCGTGCGGGACTTTGCGCGCGATCTAAACTTATCTAAACTTATCATGCCTAAACTTATCACACCTAAACTTATCATGCCTAAACTTATCATGCCTAAACTTATCATGCCTAAACTGAGTTTAGGCATGATAAAAATGGTTATCACGCCTAAAGTCTTTAACTGGGTTATCACCGCTTTGTGAATCGAGCCCATGATCTTCTCAAGGGAGTAAGTAAAGTGGATCCGAAGAATCAATTCAGACCTTGAGGTGGGGAGGTATCTCCATGTCTTGGCTAAGGAGGCATTACAGATCTGGCCCAAGAGCTTATTCTGATATTTAGTCAAAGGAGAGAGGGGTCTATGAAATAGTGCAGCCCAAGGGTCCGGTTGAACCTGTGTATCCAACAGTTCCAACAGCCAGAATCAAGGGCCCAGAAATTAGAAACCTCAGGGCAGCTCCACCAACAATGCAGCTGGTCAGCTGGAGTGCCACATCCACAAAAGAAAAGGTCAGAGGATACAAGGCCCCCAACTGAAAAACTGCACAGGTGTCCTAAACCAGTCATAAAGAATACTGTAACTTCTCTTCTCGGTAGCAGAGTTAATGGAGGAGCTAGCCAGTGCCGTGAATATGGTTTCCCATTCACCCTTGTCCCAAAAGGCATTCAATCTATCCTGCCACTTACACATAACCCTAGAACAGGGAATCAAAGGTTTATACCAAAGGTTATAGTATGTGGTTAAAAGCAAGCCAACAGGACGAGTAGAGGAGAAGCTCATCCTTGTTTCCCTATTCTTCTTGTTTTCTTGTTTAAACTTGCTATTAGACTGTAACAACCTATACTTCCTCTTCACATACTACCACAATTTTAGCCCCCAAATCTTCCATAGTGCTGTACAGTATAAAACAGACTATGGTGGAGAGTGTAGATAAATGTGCAGTTCAACACCATGTACAATCAGGACATCCAGTGACACAAATATAAATACATACTGTACAATTGATGTATAGTTTGAAAACATCACCAATATTGGTACATGTCCATTGAATACAGTAGAACAGAAACAGGAAACACTAGGGGGTGGTCCCTTCCTTAGCGAGCTTACAACCTAAAGGAGATAAGACTAAGAGGTGAGACTGCAGTATGATCTCCACAACTGTATGGGCTCCTTCTGGCTGATCCTAAGAACTTACTGGTAGGTTTAACAATTTCCCTCAAATTAGCACAACAATATGGGGAACGTCACTGATGTAGTTTTTATGATATTTATTTAGAGGTCATTGCTTTTAGTGAAGCCTATTATGTTTCTCTAAAGCTCAACACACACCATACAATCTTGGTTGTACAGATTTACCAAATCTATGTAGTATAAGGGCCAACAGAATGAAAATACCTTGAATGAATGCCTGGATAAGCTCTTAAGGTAGCCATACACTGGTCGATTTGCCATCAGATTCGACCAACAGACAGATCCCTATCTGATCGAATCTGATCAGAGAGGGATCGTATGGCTACCTTTACTGCGAACAGATTGTGAACCGATTTCAGCCTGAAACCGATCACAATGTGTTGTGGTGGTGCTGCCGCCGCTCCCCCCGCCCGCATACATTACCTGCTCCGCTGGTGCGACTGCCCCCGGTCACCGCTCTTCTTCTCTGTATCGGCTCTGGTCTGGTCTCCTCCGGCATGCTTCCCTTCTTCCTGTCTGGGGGAAGTTTAAACAGTAGAGCGCCCTCTACTGTTTAAACTTCCTGCCGGGACAGGAAGAAGGGAAGCATGCCGGAGGAGACCAGACCAGAGCCGATACGGAAAAGAGCAGAGACCCGGGAGTCGCGCCGGCGGAGCAGGTAATGTATGCGGCTCTATTGCGTCGGTCGTCGGGCACTCGAACGCCGCTAGCGATGCGCTCTTTACCCGCGGGCGATCGACGGTTATTTTCCGCACGGCACGATCGACGGGATCGGACGGAATGGATCGAAATTCGGCGTGTAGCGTGAACGATTAGCAGCAGATTCGATCCCAGTGATCGAATGTGCTGTCGAAACGGGTGCAAATCGGGCCAGTGTATGGCCACCTTTATACTACATGAAAGTGGTAAGATTGAACAACCAAGACTGTATGGTGTGTGTTGAGCCTTAGGCTACATTCACATTTACTACTGTAATCCTTATGTGTTTACATTTGTGGTTTCTAACACTTAACCTGTGTGTTTGTATGGGCTAAAACATGGATGTACATGGTGGCAGCACAATGCAACATAATAGACACTTCTTTTTTTTTCATTAGATGTGAATAAGCCCACTAATTAAAATGAACTGTCAGCTCTAATGCCAGTGGGGGAAAGCCTTAAAAAAACATTTCTCAGAGCAAAATATCAACTTGTTTTATTGTTTACCAGATTTCTAACTCTATATTCACAAATCCGAAGGCTAATTTTGTCACTTGATTTTTCTCTCACAGTGAGAATATTTGTTCTCAATAACCTATTTCCAATTGAAAGAGATATCAGAGTTTCCTGTAATGAATTGTGTGACAAACTGTTGGATGAGACTTGCATTATCAAATTAACCTTTGATCTCAGGAATTACTGAACTTTACCATTTCTAAAGCTAAATATACGTGTCCTCAGTGACCCTGTCTAAAATTTCTGTTTTCACTAGACTTTTCTCTTCCAGTTAGTTAAAAATCTTTACTTGAGATATTGACTTCAAGGCCTCTGTCCAAAGTTGATTACTTGTAAGGCCATACTATACCTGAGAGATCATGTGAATACTTTCATATTAGCAAGGACAAATGTAGCAGTTTGTCTCACTATTGCCAGCAGAAATTGCGAGGACATTTTACATCCAAAGAATTATTAAGGTGGCCCGGTAAAAAGGGCGCTGGAGAAGCCGCTAGTGAAATATCAGAAAAATTACCGGTATGCTAATACTTCATTAAGATAGTAAAATATTGGTAGTCTTAACCAATATTTTAATATGACATAACATAACCCTCCCTCTAATGATGCCTAACCCTAAGACCTCACTGGTGGTGCCTAACCGTAAAGTGCACCAGAAATGAAGCACCCTCATGTATTTTACCATATATATCAGTGGGGACATTAGAGAAAACACCTACCCTGCTCTCTGTTTCATTCTTCACCGCTCAGCCTGCTTGTTATCAGCCCTGATAAAATACCCGACTGAGCATTCAGTCTGGCTTTGCTCCGGAATCATTATAGCTGAGTCATTATAGCAGAGCCAGAAGGGGGCAGGCTTGGGCTTGAAAAGACATCAGAGAAGACAGAGTCAGCTATAATGATTCCTGAGCAAAGCTAGACTGAATGCTCAGTCGGGGATTTTATCAGGGCTGATAAGAAGCAGGCTGAGCAGTGAAGAATGAAACAGAGAGCAGGCTAGGTGTTTTCTCCAATGTCCACACTGATATATATATAGTAAAATACATGAGGGTGCTTCGTCTCTGGTTCACTTTAACTCCCCTGTTGCCTAACCCTAACCCCTTTGTGGTGCCTAACCTTAACCTGCCCTTGTGGTGCCTTACCCTATCCCCCCTCCCTGGTGCCTAAATGTAACCCCCCCCCCCCCATTAAAGTGTACCTGAGCCAGGGAGGGAGAGGAAAAAATATACATACCTGGGGCCTTATCCTGCCCCCTCCAGGCTGATCGCTCCTTCGTCGTCCTCCTGACTGAGAGAGATTACAGCTCTTAAAAAAGGGAACCTGAGCATGGAGGCTGTTATCTTTATTCCCTTATAAACAATGCCAGTTCCCTGGATGTTACGGTAAGATTTAGGTTTTAGTTGTTTTTTGAATCACACTCCTGCAACAAGCATACAACATGTAGCATCATACTGATAGTTTGAACAGAGGCATCAATACAGGAAAACATTTGTTAAAAGCTGTTTAAAAGAGGAGGTAGTGGTGGATTTACTTCCTCCAAGTCAGGGCCGGGCCGAGGCATAGGCTGGAGAGGCTCCAGCCTCAGGGCGCAGTGTAGGAGGGGGCGCAGAATTCATTCAGCTGTCATTCCTAATTGTGTTTGAAGCAAAAAGAAATAAGAAAAGGAGATACATGGCAGTGACTGCAAGCCAGATAACTAGATATTAAGGTGTTGGGGAGGTTGTGGGCCCTGTGGCCCTTTTAGTCTAATAGCAATCAGTGTGTGACGGCTGGGGTGCCAGGGATGGAGGGGCACACTTTGGTGTCTCAGCCTTGGGTGCTGGAGGACCTTGTCCCAGCTCTGCTCCAAGTAGACACAGATTCTATTCATTAATAGTCAATAATAAATGTATTCAATTTCTCCCCAGTGTAATGCGTTTTGCAGGTTCAGTCCTGCTTCATCAGACAGTAACTGGAGCAATTTTTTTTGTTTACATCAGGAAGCCAAGCACCTCTATGCCATGTAGCATATTTCTACAGCAGTGCACGGAGGCAGGTTCAGTACTGTAAATAATCAGGTCACTGAGATGGCATAAATTATTTTATATCATTTTTAAAGAAAAGGAAAATAGTGTATTGACGATCATATAAAAAGTCAAACAAAAACCATTAACAAACAATAAAGCCTACAGTAAAATAAAAATTAGAAATGAACAAAAGATTACTTAAAGTATACCTAAGATGGGTGATTATAAAGAAAATATACATACCTGGGGCTTCCTCCAGCCCCCTCTGGCCTGATCGCTCCCACGCTGTCTTCTTCTGCCTGTCCGCTCGCCCGCAACTGGCCCCCAAAAAAGGACAGCCAGACGCGCTCCCCGTCTGGTTCCCATCAGTCTAAACGAATGGACCAACCAAAATATATACTAAACCTGGTGCGTCCATGGTGCAGGGGCATCTTGTGGATCTTCTCTCTCAATTATTATGTCCTCCTTGTACCTCTTGTGTCTCCCCTGTGTCCTCCTCTGTCTCTCCTCCTATGTTCCCTTGTGTCCTTTTCTGTCCCCCTCCTGTGTCATCTTCCATTCCAGTTTCCTCCTCTGTCCCCCTGTGTTCTTCTCTGTCCCCCTGTGTCTTCTTCTGTACCTCTGTGTCCTCTTATGTCCCTCTATATCCTCTTCTGTCCCTTTGTGTCCTCCTCCTGTGTCCTCTTCTGTCCCTTTGTGTACTTCTCTGTCCATTTGTGTCCTCCTCCTGTGTTCTCCTCTGCCATATGTGTCTCTCTGTCTCCCCGACATGTAGGTGTCCCCAAGCAGCGATCTCCTTAATACAGAGAGCCGCAGGAGAGAGGCTCCTGACATGGCTGCTGCTAAGCAGTATTCAGATCTGCCAATCATGGCTGCCCACTTAGTTATTATTTTTTATTTATATAGTGCCAACATATTCTGCAGCGCTTTACAAAGCACAATAAGATGACAAGGGGAACATAGGTACAACCAAAAAATGTACAGCAGAGTCTCAAGCAGCACAAATATTGCAACAAAAACAGTAAACATTAGGAGGATGACCCTGCCCTTGTGAGCTTACAATCTTGGCCACGGACAACATGGGCTTGATTGACAGTGGCGCTTCACGCAGGCGTAGTAAGGACGACCTCGAGGTCAGCCTCTGCACCATGCGGGGAGCCCGGGACGGCGGCGGAGAGCGGAGCTGTCAGCATCGGACAGTCGGGTGCAAGTGGCTGGAGAAAGCCCCAGGTGAGTAAAGTTTTTTTTTTTTCAATTTGGTTTATGATTCCTTTAAGGGTAGTGGGGGACACACTAGGATAAGGAAGGGGGGGGGAGGATATATGAGGCAGTGAGCCTTTGCCTCTAATTACATTGTGAACAGATAGGTACATAGGGGCTATAAATTGTTACAAGCTTGTCTGGAAAGGTGTGTTTTAAGAGTGCGTTTGAAGATGTCCAGGTTTGGAGCATGACATACAGGCTGTGGAAGAGAGTTCCAGATGAGGGGTGATGCTCATGTAAAGTCCTGGATGGGAGCATGAGAGGAGGTGATCATCTTAGAGGCCAGGAGAATTTCTTGGGAGGCGCGAGAGTTGCGGGAGGGACAATATCTAGAGATTAGTGAGGAGATGTATGGAGGGGACAACTCGTGAAGGGCTTGTATGTTAGAGTCAGGAGTTTGAACTGGATCCTCTGGGTAATGGTTAGCCAGTGGAGAGAGGGGCACAGTGGGGCTGCATCAGAGGAGCGTGTGGAAAGGTGAATGAGGCGGGCAGCTGAATTTAGAAGGGATTGGAGATGGTGCTAGCCTGTTTTTTTGGTAGACCACAAAGCAGGGTGTTGCAGTAGTCTAGACGGGAGATGATTAAGGCGTATACAAGCATTTTGGTGGCCTCTTATGTGAGGAAGGGACGGATATGGAATATATTTTTGAGTTGGAAATAGCAGGCGGAGGTTAATGAGGCAATGTAAGGTTCAAAGGAGAGCTCTGAGTCAAGTATAACCCCAAAGCAGCGGGCCTTAGAGGTCGAGGTTATTGGGGTGTTGTCTACAGTTATGGTTGCAATTGGTGGGGGTGTAGATAGCGATGGTGGAAAAATTACAATTTCTGTTTTACTCATGTTGAGTTTGAGGAAGCAGGAGGACATGAATGCAGAAACGGCACGTAGACAGTCGAAGACTCTGGATAGTAGTGAGGACAGGTCAGGAGCTGAGAGATAGATTTGGATATCATCCGCAGAGAGGTGATACTGGAAACCAAAAGAGTTAATTAGTTGTCCCAGGCCACAAGTGTAAATTGAGAAAAGAAGTGGCCCAAGAACCGAGCCTTGAGGTACACCAACAGACAGTGGGCATGGGAAAGAATTAGTATAATGGCCCATACTCACGGGCTACAATTGTCGCCCGTGAGTATGCGCCGTTGCACGGGCGTGCACCCCGAACTGTCGCCCGTCGCTGATGTCGCCAGGCGATTGAACTGCTCAATCGCCTGGCGACAGTCGCCGCCGCAACTCCGCCGCAACTGTCGCTAGTCCGCGTGAGTACGCGGATTAGCGACAGAAACCTCCATTGAGGTATACAGAGCTTCCGGTGGGGGAAGGAGGAACGTCGGCGACAGCTTCCGTCGCGCCGCTGGTCCCTCTTCCGCGTGTGTATGCGGAGGGACCTGGCGAGGAGCTGTCGCCTGCCTGTCGCCCACACGCTCACGTGTGCTGGCGACAGGCAAAAAAAGTTGCCCGTGAGTATGGGCCATTAGAGAAGGAGATGGTGTAAGAGCGTCCTGAGAGATAAGAGGAGATCCAGGAATGTGCTAGGCCCTTGATTCCTAAACATGACAGTGTCTGGAGAAGCAGAGCATGATCAACCGTGTCAAAGGCAGAGGAAAGGCCAAGGAGTATTAGAATGGAGAACTGGCCTTTGGATCTAGCTACCAGTAGGTCATTAACAACTTTAGTGAGGACAGTTTCAGTGGAATGGTGTGTGCGGAATCCAGATTGAAAGGGGTCAAGTAAGGAGCGAGACAGGACGGTAATTGGATAGAGAAGTTGGATCAAGAGAGGGTTTTTTGATAAGTGGTGTGATGATAGCTTGTTTGAATAAGGAAGGGAAAGTGCCAGTGGAGATAGAAAGGTTTAATAGAGTTGTTAGAGTGGGATTAAAGGAGGAGGAAAGCTGGGGGATTAGATGAGAGAGAATGGGGGTCCAGGCAACAGGTAGTGAGATGTGCTTTGGAGATTAGCGAGAAAAGGTGCTGTTCAGTGAGTGTGGTGAAAGATGTTAGAGTGGGAGAGTAGTCTTGTGGAGCGAGGGTGCAGGCAGACAGAAGGAATTTACAGGTGATGGTTGAGCTGGTAAAAATGGTTGCGTGTTGAAGCTATTACGTATTGCAGCAATCTTGCTTGTGAAATATGATGCAAAGTTATCGGCTGACAGACATGTGGTAGGGCGAGGAGGTGGGGCACGAAGTAGGGAGTTAAAGGTGTTGAACAATTGTTTTGGGCTATGGAACTGTAAGGAAATGAGCGAGGAGAAATAAGACTGCTTGGCAGAGGAGAGGGCGTCCCTGAGCTCCTGCATAGTTTGTTTATAGTGATGAAAGTTACAAGGCATCGATGGTCTCGTGGGCAGGACCACGGCACAGTATTGAACCAATCACTGAGCTTGCTTAGTAACTATGGATATGCCATTGGATCCACAGCCTCAGCTTCCAAGTCAAAATAGCAGTGATTGGTGGCAGCAGACCTATGATTTGCTTGGTTTGCGATCGTGGTATGTTCATGATCCAGATGTGGGGGGACAGTGGCGTTGGTCTGAACTGTATTATTCTGACCTTAAGATGTGCTGACTTCTGCCCTTACACTTTTGGGGGAGAAAAAGTGTGTCTTATGGTTCAGAAAAATATGTTAATCCGTTATATTTAATCAATTTAGGGAAGTGGTGCAGCCAACATGTGTGGGGGAGATGTCAGAGCAGACTGTGCTGGAGCTTTAATATTCCCTCAGTCTATATAGCACCTCAACATTTAAAGGACAAATGGAGTGAGAGGTATATGATGGCTGCCATATGTATTTCCTTTTACGCAATCTATTTGGCTGCAGTAGTGTCTGAATAATACCAGAAACAATCATGCAACTAATCTTGCCAGATTTGACAATAATGTCAGAAATACCTGATCTGCTGCATGCATGAGTCAGTGGATCAGCAGGACAGCAAAGCAACTGGTATTGTTTTAAAGGCGATATACTGTACTGTATATAGCAGCCACCATATACCTCTCACTTTAGTTGTCCTTTAAAGTGGACCTGAACTCTTGCACAGGACAGAAGGAAAATGTAGAGAAATGCACCCTGTATGTCTGTAGAGAGTTTAGCCTGTTTAATTCCCCATCATTTGTGTCTAATCACAAGTTGTAATTTGATCTCCCCCCTGTGTCACATGACTGCCATGGAAGCACAGGACAAGACAATATGTCTGCTTCAATGAAACAGGAAGCAGAAACAGTGCAGATTTATTTAGGATTTGTATCAGCTGTAACAAAGAAATGTTTTGTTTTTTTAAAGGTTGTTATGCTGTTGAGTATCTTTTAGAGCAGAGAGGACGTTCTGAGTTCATGTCCGCTTTAAAGAGAACCCGAGGTGGCTTTGTATAACGTTAGTGGGGCACAGAGGCTGGTTGGGCACACTAACACCAGCCTCTGTTGCCCCATGGTGTGTGTCAAAGACCCCCCTGCTCGCCGCTATCCTTCCCGCAGTGCTGGCGACACGCAGCGCGTCGCCAGCACAATGTTTACCCTAGCGCTGTCTGTCAGCGCCGCTCCCCCGCCTCCTCCGCATCGCCGCTACCCGCCCTCGTCCCTTCCCTCCAATCAGCGTGAGGGAAGGGACGAGGGCGGGTAGCGGCGATGCGGAGGAGGCGGCGGAGCGGCGCTGACAGACAGCGCTAGGGTAAACATTGTGCTGGCGACACGCTGCGTGTCGCCAGCATTGCGGGGGTATAGCGGCGAGCAGGGGGGTCTTTGACACACACCATGGGGCAACAGAGGCTGGTGTTAGTGTGCCCAACCAGCCTCTGTGCCCCACTAACGTTATACAAAGCCACCTCGGGTTCTCTTTAAATGTGTTTGAGCAATAAGCTATTGAATCAATTGTGAGGCCACATCTGGAATATGGAATGAAGGCGACTTAACTAACATGTATAAATATGTTTGAGGATCAATAGAGCTTGGGCCTAGAAAAGCAGCCTTATTTGGATCATGTTTATATGTGGTTTCTGTCATTAAAGAGAACCCGAGGTGGGTTTGAAGATTATTATCTGTATACAGAGGCTGGATCTGCCTATACAGCCCAGCCTCTGTTGCTATCCCAAACCCCCCTAAGGTCCCCCTGCACTCTGCAATTCCTCATAAATCACAGCCACGCTGCTGACAAACAGCTTGTCAGAGCTGGCTGTGTTTATCTCTATAGTGTCAGTCTGCTGCTCTCCCCGCCTCCTGCAGAACTCCAGTCCCCGCCTGCATCCCTTCCCTCCCTGCTGATTGGAGGGAAGGGACAGGGGCAGGGACCAGAGCTATGCAGAAGGAGGGGAAGCAGCTGAGATTGACACTACATATGTAAACACAGCCTCACAGCACGGCTGTGATTTATGAGGGATTGCAGAGTGCAGGGGGACCTTAGTGGGGTGTGGGATAGCAACAGAGGCTGGGCTGTATTGGCAGATCCAGCCTCTGTATGCAGATAACATTCCTTAAACACACCTCGGGTTCTCTTTAAATATATGCAGCAATAAACTGTGTTCTCAGACAATGCTTTAGAGAAGTGTTTTTGAGACCATAACGTAATCTCCACTTCAAAATGTTGTCTGTTTTAAATGCATTGCCTTTGTAAAGCTAAAGATAACAACCATCCAGTATTGGCTTTCGGCTTTATTTCCTTGATTTGTTTGGATTCCATTCATATTTTAGGACTATCATGTAGTGTAGATTAAAAGATGAAATAAGTACATTCTTTGTGATTTTTTGTTCATAAATATTACGGTAAGTAGTTGTACTAGTTATATGCCCAGTGCTTTACATATTGGTATACCTTTCCCCTCTTCTAAGAGCCTCTCTGAGCTACTATTTGTATTCTCAATTATATTTCTGCCCTGTTGCCAGTGGGTTTTATGAGAATTAGTTGTAAGATGTTCCACCAGGTGGTTTTTAACATTATACAACTTTTGCAGTCTTTTGTTACCCTATTTCCAATTTTTTTGATGCCATAAAATTCAACATGAGCATATATTAACCATAAAAGATAAACATTTCTAATTTTTAAGATTTGATATGGTACATTTCTAATATTTTCAGTTAAAATGGGTTTGAAGTAATTTGCAAAACGTTGCATTTCATTTTATTCACATTTTTACTGTCTTGGTTGCTATCTTCTGTGCCATGCTTAAGCACACCTGAACTAAAAACCAACAAAACCAGCAAAATTAACACAAATCCATAATACTTACCCCCCTGCATATTCTATCCAGCATCTCCTGACATCACTCTTGTATCCCGTTTAGCCACCACTCCTCTCCAAAAACCAGCAACACCATTTTAAAAATGGCGCCTACCCCAGAAGAATTTCTGTGTCAAGGCCTGAATGCGCGCTCTGGAGACTTGGGAGTTAAGTTTAGTGGGCTGTGAATGAGGCGGGGAAGAGGGCAGAAGGGGAGTGACCAACGCTGTAAGCCTGCCTCTTCCTGAAAATTGATTTCTTGGAAAGTCACCTTTTTTAGTGGTTGATTACGGAGTTCAGGGTGAGAGCGAGGAGAACAGACAACGCACAGATGTATGGACAAGCCGGATGAAGCATACCTCTGCTTAGTTTATATTTCTTAAGCTTGGGTCAGGTATTCTTTAAGAATGTACATACTTGTCAGAATGAGAAACAGTTGGGGGTGATCTGCTAATAAAGATGTTTATTATTCACTGTAGGGAAAAGTAGTGAATATGTTCACTTGCAACATCCTGGAGAATATAGAAAAAAGTGCTTTCTCTAATTGGATGTCTGTGGTGTTTAAGGGACGAATCACACTTGTGTCTGCGGGAACCGTAGAGTATTCCCCACAAGCATTTTTCCCGCACTATGGGCTTGTGATAACTGATATCACGGTTGCGGTAGCGTTTTGCGCGCGTTATAACGCGCGTAACGGTTTTCGCAATCACGAATTTTTGTGAGAACATTACACTCGTTATAGCGTGCAAAATGTTAGTGCGACTGTGATATGTTATCACGGTTTAGTGAATCAAGCCCTATGTGTGCGTTGGTCTGTGGTTTAACGCATGCATTTTTTGTTTACAATAGCCAGTGTTTTCAATGAGCAAATGCATGCGTTGTGAGGAAAAGTATTGCAGGTTGTATCTTTTCTTGATCGCTATGCAGAATTGCAGTTCCCTCCTGAAAACACAGCAGCCCAATAGAAAATCATTACTTGCCTTTCACATGCATTTTTGCATAGCAGCAAAATGCTGCAAAACTAAGTGCGATCCCTTCCAAAGCTTCACTACGCTGCAACATGCTGCATTAACTGAATAATCCCAGAATGAATTTGGTGTGATAATAGCAATTCACATGGTAAATATTAAATTAATATGTACTGTATAGTGGTAAAAAAAAATAACATGTATTTAGCAAGGTTACTTCAAGCAGTGTCATGAGTGGAAATGATAAGTTTCTGTTAAGACAATACTAATGTCAAGGGAGTGATGCTGCTGCCAGCCATGACACAAGGAGTAATGCTCTTTAGAGTTCCCCAAGCTTACATTTTGTATTTAATGAATTGCATCTTTTTACAGACACAGTTTAATTTGCCTATTTCCAAACATTATCTGGAGGAAAGGCTACTCTTAGGTCAAGTGTTAAACCTCTGGGGTGAATGAGCAGCTGACCAAGGTCACAGACCTGTCACTGGGGCAATGTGAGTCTCAGCTGTTTAGAAGGAAAAGTGTGTGACAGCTAGCATAGAGCCTTTGTGCTGCCTATTGAACAGATCAGATTTATCTGGAGAGAGTTGCCACAGCTCATCTGAATCCACAGCAGCTGCGACTTTTCAAAACGCTGCTGTGCTGCCAAGTGCATTGCCAGAGGGGGGAGTGTATGCCACTGCACACATATTTCCATTAATATGTGCTTCATGAGGATGGTAGTGGCAACAGACCTAAAGCACTGTAGGGTAAACAAATTAACATTTGCTCAGTTTGGTCGAAGGATGGATTTTCAAGGACATTTACCAAATGGCAAATTATAGATATAAATTCAAAAAGTTATATATTCTATTAGGAACTGTTGATCCAAGGTTCAGCAGTTCTTCATGGCTGATGCAGCTGAGGATCCTGATTGCTGGCATCTGGCAGTGCTGGCCAAGGTGTTCAAGTTCAGCAGGTACAGTAGTGTTTATTTCTGTAGTGGGTCTCGACTCCTGGGTAGCATTCAGCAAGGCTGGTCAAGATAATCTGGCTGTCACAGAAGCATCCAGCTGTGGAGGCCCCTTTTTCCGGTTTAGTGGCTGGAATCATGGAGGGGCTGAACCAGAGGTGCCCCTGCTGCAGTGGAGCAACATCAGCTGATGGATGGATGGATGGAGCCAGCATCCAGCAATGCCAAAGGTCTTCCGAGCGGCGCGGTGTCTTCCTACCTACGTGGAGCCCTGATCTCCTGGGTAGCAGCGGTGGACTCGACAAGGCCTGTACCTGCACAGACAACGGAGCCAGGCTGCGGCAAGGTGGAAAAAAACTCCAGGTCCTGGACCCCCACGACCCATACCAGTGTCCCAGGCTACAGCGGACCACACTGCTTACCTTCAGAGGAGAAGACACGGTGAACTGGTAGGGAAAAGGGAAAAAAAACAAGAAAAAGCCAGAATCCTGTGGCCATGGCTGCCAATTAAGGTGCCATGTTCCTGAACTGCAGTTTAATGAGGGTGAGTGTGGCACTCGGCAAAATGTTGGGTGCCGAGACAGCAGCAAATGACATAATGCAAAGGTATCAGTATTTGGCATTTAGCCTGGTTTGTCCCTCTTGTGAAACAGTTTTCTCTATCCAAAAGGTGCCCCTCAACATTCTTAAAAAAATGACCCTTCTTGTTGACATTTACTTAGACTGCAGAGTCTTGCCTGCAGAGTTGGCCCTGTAATGTTGGGCCATGTGGTTACTCAGGGGTTGTCTGTTCACCACACTGTACAAATCTCTGCACTTGTCAGTGCGCTGAACTGCATACAACAAAATTACTTTGCTTGTGTTAACCACTTGCCGACCAAGTGATTTCCCATTGATTTTTGCTGGGTGGGCTCTTCAGCCCCCAGCACAGATCATATTGCAGGCAGGGCGATCAGACTTCCCCCCTTTTTTCCCCACTAGGGGGATGTCCTGCCGGGGGGGTCTGATCGCCGCCACTCTGCTGTGCCTTGCGGGTGGCTCCCCCCTCCCTCTCCTTCCCTCCCTCTCCCTGGCTCTGTGGGTGGTACAGGACGGCGATACGTCCTGTACCGCCTCTGATAGGCTTTAGCCTATCACACGGCGGCGATCCCCGGCCTATCAGAGGCCGGGGATCGCCGATCTCCTTTACGGCGCTGCTGCAGCGCCGTACAGTGTAAACACCGGGGATTTCTTCCCCGCGTTTTTACATTTCGCCTGCGAGCCGCGATCGGAGGCTCGCAGGCAGTTCACGGAGACACCCTCCGTGAAGTGACATGGAACGCGAAACCCACAGACAACCAGTTTACGACGATTGGCGTTAGCTGGTCGTCATGTACAAGTTTACGTGTTGCATTGTAATGGCTCTTGATGAGTCTTGGGAGGGGGTGAGTGTCATTGTACAGTATGTGTACCGCTAAAGTGCCAGGCACCCCGACACTGATGTCCACTACACTTTTTCAGACCTGCCACTTACCACCACTACAGTGCCAGTGCCAGGCACCCTGACACTCCCCCTACCTCTGCCAGACCTATGCCAGGCTCCCTTGGCACTGTCCCTCCCTGTAGCAACTGCTGCATCTCTCTTCACACTGTGAAAACAGTGGCTTAGGGATTAGCGCTGTTGCCTCGCATCGCTGGGTCCTCGGTTTGAATCCCAGCCAGGTCAACATCTGCAAGGAGTTTGTATGTTCTCCCCGTGTCTGTGTGGGTTTCCTCTGGGGACTCCGGTTTCCTCCCACATCCCAAAAACATACACATAAGTTAATTGGTTTCCCCCTAAAATTGGCCCTATACTAAAATATACATGCACTACACAATACATACATAGACATATGACTATGATAGGGACTAGATTGTGAGCCCCTTTGAGGGACAGTTAGTGACAAGACTATATATACTCTGTACAGTGCTGCAGAAGATGTTGGCGTTATATATATATATATACTAAATAATAATAAAAACTTCCCCCTGAGGCTGCCCATTGGTCAACTAAACTGCCTATCGTGAATCCTCCTAAGGCCCCCTGCGCAGTGCAAATCCGATTTTGATTTGCAATTCCAATTTTCACTGGATGCAGCAAAACAAAAAGAAAAACACAGAAAAAACACAGCATGCAGGACTTTTTTAAAGAGAATCCGAGGTGGGGTTGAAGAATATTATCTGCATACAGAGGCTGGATCTGCCTATACAGCCCAGCCTCTGTTGCTATCCCAAACCCCCCTAAGGTCCCCCTGCACTCTGCAATCCCTCATAAATCACAGCCACGCTGCTGACAAACAGCTTGTCAGAGCGGGTTGTGTTTATCTCTATAGTGTCAGTCTGCTGCTCTCCCCGCCTCCTGCAGAACTCCAGTCCCCGCCTGCATCCCTTTCCTCCCTGCTGATTGGAGGGAAGGGACGGAGGCAGGGGCCGGAGCTATGCAGGAGGCGGGGGAGCAGCTGAGACTGACACTACAGATGTAAACACAGCCTCACAGCACGGCTGTGATTTATGAGGGATTGCAGAGTGCAGGGGGACCTTAGTGGGGTTTGGGATAGCAACAGAGGCTGGGCTGTATAGGCAGATCCAGCCTCTGTATGCAGATAACATTCTTTAAACACACCTCGGGTTCTCTTTAAATTGTATCAAAAATTGGAATTGCATGTAGTGTAAAAGAGCCCTGGGGGAGATTCCCATTAGTCTATGGGTGTAGAAATCACCCCTGCCATCGTAGGGGGCCCAGAGCCTTTGGGGGCCTCTCCTCCTCCAGCTCCCCAAACACTGGCTACCTAAATGAGGGTCTCACTGGTTACTTAAAGGGAAGGTCCAAGCAAAATAAAAAAATGAGTTTCACTTACCTGGGGCTTCTGCCAGCCCCATGCAGCCATCCTGTGCCCTCGTAGTCACTCACTGCTGCTCCAGTCCCCCGCTGGCAGCTTGCTGACCTTGGAGGTCGGCGGGCCGCATTGCGTACATTTTTACGCATTCCCGCTAGTGCAGGAACAATAACACATACATTTTTACGCATTACTGGTTCAATGTGTAAATTTTTACGCATTTAACCAGTAATGCGTAAAAATGTATGTGTTAATCTTCCTGTACAAGCGGGAATGCGTAAAAATGTACGCAATGCGGCCCGCCGACCTCCGAGGTCAGCAAGCTGCCAGCGGGGGACTGGAGCAGCAGTGAGTGACTATGAGGGCACAGGATGGCTGCATGGGGCTGGCAGAAGCCCCAGGTAAGTGAAACTAATTTTTTTTATTTTGCTTGGACCTTCCCTTTAAAGTGGGGCTCTCTGGCTACCGAAAGGCAGTCCCCCCAGCTACCTAAACGGGGGTCTCACTTACAGGAGGATCTGGGCTTTCTGGCTACCTAATGAGGGGTTCTCTGGCTTCTACGCGTGTGTGTATGTGTGTGTGTGTGTGGGGGGGGGGGGGGTTTGTACTGGGTCTGGAATGTCACAGTTACAAAGCTGCTTAAAGTAAACCTATGGGGAAAAAAATTGTTAGATACTGACATTTGTACAGGGAAGCCTTTGGATCACCCTGAGACTTCTCCAATCTTCATCTATGCCACCGCCGGTTGACAGGACTTTTCTTCATGGTCGCACTCCTGTTTGTGTACGAGTGAGGCTGCATTGCGTAGGTGCAATGACAGTCTGTGCCATAGCACAGAGCTAGCCATCCATATGCCAGCTCAGTGTGAATACGGACAGAAGTATGGATGCGTGAACATATTTCACACAAAAATGTCAAAAAGGTTCAGAGGGTCTCGGTGCTGGATCGGTGAGATGAAAGAGTATGGGACTATCCAAAGGCTTCCCTCTACAGGGGTTTCTATCTTTTGCCTTTTTTTCTCACAGGCACACTTTAAGGGTGCCCATACATTCCTTGATTTTGCTGGCCAATTGACTTTTCAATCTAATCATTTTACCAAATCGGAGAAGAATTGATGCCACAACATGACTACCTGTTCGATCTTTAGATGGACTTCTATGCCCGGTCAAACGGATTGATTTAATTTCTCTGGTTGAAATCGATCAGGCATGCTGGAAAATCTCAGTTGCAAGGGCTTAACCAAGTGCACGGCAGTAACAATACTAAATTTCCTGACAACCCACAGACCCCTGGCCAATGTCACCCCAAGAACGTATGTGTCGCACAACCCTAGCCAGGGAGTGTTAAATGCTCTACTGCCCACTGGCTAGACACAGGAGGAGGCTAGGAGTCATGCCAGCAGACAGGTGAGGCTTCAACACTCACCAGGGGAATTGGAGATAGATACTGTATATACACTTGAGGAGGTGAAGCAGCGGTGCTACAACAATTTCCAATAGATTTGATACTGACATTTTCTGAAAAAGGGATCAAAGAGGGATCTATCTAGTGATCGAACTGGTGGCAGATCAAGTGATGTATGGCCAGTTTAAGACTGGCACACAAAGGACAGACAAACGATAAGCATAGTGGGGTAGTAACTAGCATTCTTACCTTGCAGCACATATACGATATCAAATTGATTGATTTTTTTTTCAATAAAAAGGATCAATTGTATAAGAAATCTTGTTGAAAGACTTGTTTTTCTAAAAAAAAATCTGATTGGATGTGTTATAAAAACTGTATATTTTATTTGATCTATTTTTCTGAAAAATCAATCAAACTTGAATGGTTTATCGGTTTGATTTTTCAAATTATTCAATGAAGCAACAAAAATGGA
Organism: Hyperolius riggenbachi; assembly: GCF_040937935.1. Lineage (NCBI taxonomy): Eukaryota > Metazoa > Chordata > Amphibia > Anura > Hyperoliidae > Hyperolius > Hyperolius riggenbachi. The sequence goes on along the minus strand of NC_090646.1, from coordinate 353,214,209 downwards.
TTGGATTTCTGTGGTCAAAAAGAACAAAGCATTGAATCGTGTATGGCCACCTTTACAGGTTTAGTTTTCTGAGATGGGAGATCTCTTTGCATTGCACGTTTTCTTCTATACTGGTGAATTAATAACGTCCTCAAGAAACTGTCCCAAGACTATGGCAGGGGTAGTTAGGATGGTCAGTGAGATGCTTAGGGCTCTTTCACACTAGGGGCTGATCCGTGCGTTTTAAAGGATCGCTCCTAGGCTGTGTTTAGAAATGTAACATGAAAGTCATGTTTCATGTTAATGTTCACATTAGACGAAGCGTTCCAGAGCGTTATGTTGTAGCATCTGGGAGCTTTGTAACGTCCAGCTGCAGCGGTTTCCTGTCGGGTGAATTAGAACTACCGCTGGTAATCAGCGTCGCACCGCAACTTCCCGACGTTCACGTTGCAGGTCATAACCCGTGAATGAAATCGGTTCCTGCACGCGTTCTGTGATGTGAAAGAGCATTAGGGCTCATTCACACTATGTGAGTTGCAGTGAATTTCGACGCACATAGTGTGTGTTAAACATGATAACATGAAAGTCGATAGACTTTCCTTTTTATCATTCACACTACAACAGAGAGTGGCTGTGCAGTGCTATTCAACTCGTCTAGAGGGATTGTGGCCTGGAACCCACTACAAATCTCTAATCACTAGTGCAATCGCTAGCGTTTTTAATTAGCGTTTTGTAAACGATTTCATGAGCATTTTCCAGTGATTTTGGTAGCGATTTAAAAAAGTGTACATTTTTTGCCAGCGATTGTGACAGCGATTTGCGATTTTAATTCTGATTAGTCCTTTCAATTTATTATAATTTTTTTTACACTTTTCAGTAATTTAAAATCGCACACAAATCACTATTTGTAGCAATTCATGAATGATTTGCCAGCGCTTCAATACTTTACATTAAAGCGCAAACGCGCCAAAAATGCTGCATGTACTGTGATTTTGCTAATCGCAATCGCTACTGTGGAATTTGTTACATTTATTTACATTAGCAGAGCATTTAGGGAAATCGCTAGCAATTTAAAGAGAGTCTGAAGCCTCTTAAAATTCCTCTTTTTATTTAACAATCCCCTTCTACACTGATATCCCGCGGCAGAACGATGCGTTAATCCCCCAAATCCCCAGGGCAATGTTGGGGGAGCACTTCCTAATAGAGGCAGAGCTTTGGGCTGTAGCTTTGCCTCTACTCCCGCCCAGGGCCGGCCTTAGGTTTCACAGCGCCCTGAGCAGAACCAGATTTTGGTGCCCCCCCCCCCCAAATTCATCCTCTTCGCGTGTGAGCGCACCACACACATACACTAATGGGGGGGGGGATCTGCTGCCTAAATACACTAAAAGGGGATCTGCGACTGTAAGACTAGTAGCCTAAGCCTATATACACTAAAGGGGGGATCTGCCTACAGTAAAGGTTAGATAGGTAGCTGCCCCCAGTATAGATTAGATAGGTAGCTGCCCCCCCCCCCAGTATAGGTTAGATAGGTAGCTGCCCCCAGTATAGATTAGATAGGTAGCTGCTGCCCCCAGTATAGATTAGATAGGTAGCTGCTGCCCCCAGTATAGATTAGATAGGTAGCTGCTGCCCCCAGTATAGATTAGATAGGTAGCTGCTGCCCCAGTATAGATTAGATAGGTAGCTGCCCCCCCCCCAGTATAGATTAGATAGGTAGCTGCCCCCCCCCCCAGTATAGGTTAGATAGGTAGCTGCCCCCCCCCCCAGTATAGGTTAGATAGGTAGGTTCCCTCAGTATAGTATAGATAAGTAGCTGCCCCCAGTATAGGTTAGATAGGTAGCTGCCCCCAGTATAGGTTAGATAGGTAGCTGCCCCCAGTATAGGTTAGATAGGTAGCTGCCCCCAGTATAGATTAGATAAGTAGCTGCCCCCAGCATAGGTTAGATAGGTAGCTGCCCCCAGCATAGGTTAGATAGGTAGCTGCCCCCAGTATAGATTAGATAGGTAGGTGCCCCCAGTATAGGTTAGATAGGTAGCTGCCCCCAGTATAAGTTAGATAGGTAGCTGCCCCTCCAGTATAGGTTAGATAGGTAGGTGCCCCCAGTATAGGTTAGATAGGTAGGTGCCCCCAGTATAGATTAGATAGGTAGCTGCCCCCCCCCAGTATAGGTTAGATAGGTAGGTGCCCCCAGTATAGATTAGATAGGTAGCTGCCCCCCCCCGTATAGGTTAGATAGGTAGGTGCCCCCAGTATAGATTAGATAGGTAGCTGCCCCCCCCCCCCCAGTATAGGTTAGATAGGTAGGTGCCCCCAGTATAGATTAGATAGGTAGCTGCCTGCCCCCCAGTATAGATTAGATAGGTAGCTGCCCCCCCAGTACAGGCTAGATAGGTAGGTGCCCCCAGTATAGATTAGGTAGGTAGGTAGGTGCTCCCCTCCCCTCATACTGGAGGGGGAGCCGCAGGGAGGGCAGCCCGACCTCTCCCTCCCTTCCTCTCCGGGCCACCCTCCGTGCTCCCCCCTCCGATGCTGCTGCAGACTGCAGAGAGAACAACTCACCTCCCTGGTTCCGATCGCCGGCGCCTCTCACGGTGTATCACTTGCCGCTGGTCTCCTCTTGTACATTGACACTGATACACAGTAAACTTCCTGTTAAGCAGGAAGTTTATTGTGCATCAGTGACAATGTACAAGAGGAGACCAGCGGCAAGTGAGAGGCGCCGGCGATCGGAACCAGGGAGGTGAGTTGTTCTCACTGCTGCAGTCTGCACTCTGCAGGGGGGAGCACGGAGAGCGCCCGGAGAGGAGGGAGGGAGAGGACGGGCTGCTCTCCCCGCGGCTCCCCCCTCCATCACGGTGGCCGCACGGGGGGGGGGGGGGGGGGGGGGGCGGAGCGAGACGGACACAGCCAGCTACATGCGGCCAGGCGGCAGGAGCGCCCCCTGGAAGCCGGCGCCCTGAGCGATCGCACAGGTCGCTCAGGTCAAAGGCCGGCCCTGCTCCCGCCAATCGGCACTGATCGCCGCGTTTCTCAGTGAAAGAAGACTGAAAGGGGCAGGGGAGAGGCGGCGATTAGCGCTGATTGACACGAATGGAGGCAGAGCTACAGCTCAAAGCTCTGCCTCCCCGGGCAGCAAAATCCACGACCAGGAAAGTTGTGGATTTGTGCCCTGGTGTTTGGGGGGGGGGGGGGGGGGGGGGGGGGGGGTTAAACACAGTGTTCTGTCGTGGGATAGCGGCGTTTTAGATGGGGTGATAGTGTAGAAGGGCATTGTTAAATAAAAAGATGAATTTTAAGAGGCTTCAGAGTCTCTTTAAAGCGCTCCCTAAACACTCAAAAAAGCGCTCTAGTGGGTTCCAGCCCTAAATCTCATAGAAATCCATGCTACGGTATGCGAGTTTCAGCACATGGATTATACAGATAACACTCTCTATGTCACTTCACAGTGGTTTGCCAACGCAGTAAAACTCAGAAACTCATAGAAATGCATGGAAATGCACAAAAACTCACTGATCAATTCATGAGTTTTTATTTGTGCATTTTAATTCATTTCAGAGCACTTAGTGTGAATGAGCCCTTACAATAATGAGTTTGCATCAGTGCAGAGCTATTTTTATTTAGGCAGAGGTATAAAGCTGAGTACTCACCTCAAAGGGGTTCTGTATATATTTTAAAAAATAAAAAACTGACACTTACCTGGGGCTTCTACCGGCTCCCTGCAGCTGTCCTGTCCCGCGCCATCCTCTACCATCCTCCGTTACCCACAGCCGTTCACGGTCCAATTATTTGTCTAACTAGACGAATGCAACTGCGCCTGCGTGCATCCTAGCTCCCACTTGTGTCACTGAGAGCTTACTGCACAGGCGCAGTACGAAGGTTTCTGGCACGGCGCCTGCGCAGTAAGCTCTCGGAGACACAAGCGGGATCGAGGCCGCGCAGGCTCAGTAGCGTTCGTCTAGTTAGATGAATAATTGGACCGTGACCAGCGGTGGGGAACGGAGGATCGTAGAGGAAGGCTTGGAACAGGACAGCTGCAGGGGGCGGGTAGAAGCCCCAGGTAAGTGTCAGTTGTTTGTTTTTAAAAATATACACAGAACCCCTTTAAAGGAATTGTCAGCCAAATAAAGCTGCCCCATGATATTCTTACCCGGGGCTTCCTCCAGCCCTTTGCAGCCATGTCCCACGCCGCAGCTCCGCTCCCAGCCACCGGCCCAAGGTCCCCAAAGCTGCAGAGGCCGACCTCGAGGTCATTCTGTACTGCACCTGCGCAAGCACCGCTGTCAATCAAGTTCACATTGTCCACAGTGTACTGCGCAGGGGCAGAACTACTGCGCCTGCGCAGTACACTGCGGAAAATGTGGACTTGATTGACAGTGGCGCTCGCGCAGGCGCAGTAGCGGAGGTGGGCCTCTGCACCGGCAGGGGCCCCAGGCCGGCAGGCTGCGAGCAGAGATGCTGCAAGGGACATGTCAGCTGCAAGGGGCCGGAGGTAGCCCCAGGTATGTATATCATGGGGCAGCATTATTTGGTTGACAATTCCTTTAACGACGCAGGAAGGTGGATCACAGCGACGTACCCCAACAACGAGCATTCCCTGATCCATTTTCCTGCCTGAGGGAACACAACATTACACGACAGGTGAAAATTAGAGTTCAAACGATCGTGGCACTTGTTGGTTGGGAATCTTAAAAATCTGATCCACCGTGAGGGTCGTTGCCGATGCACGTTGCACGTCTAATCGCACACTCGTACCCACGTTGCGAGATCTCAGAAACGATCACCGGTCGTTTGGAAGAATCACTGACACAATCACAAGGTGGGTACAAGCCTTGAGACTACACTACATATGACTGCTGTAGCTCGTTGAGTGTGCTCCAAGTGGGCTGCTGCTCATATACTTTCAGCTCTGCATGAGAAAAGCATGTTACAATTGTTAATTCACTCAACTTGACTCAAGTAATATATATATATATATATTTTTGTGGAGAATGTAGGATTAGTATTAGGGTCCTAAACTACACTGTAGTAGTACAGGTCTAAGTCGTGTGTAGACCGAAAAAAACAAAGCTGACTGACGAACTAGAGTCAATGAATTGATGTATTATGGGATAAGAACAGGTAGCAGGCAGACATTCTTCTGTCTGTGACTGGTAGCAGTAATATTGATAGCGCTGGGGGTGAACGCAGGGTAAAGACGTTCCCAGGCTGGTGACAGAACGGCAGATGTTATTATTGCCACCCAAATCTTCCCAGATTCTTACAGCCCCCCATTTTCGGTTGTATGTCCCGCCTTCCCAGCTGAGAGGGAGGTCACAGGTTAATACCAGAGCAGGGAGGGGATGGAGAAGGGTGAGTGAGAGAGGGCAGAGGTTAGAGTGCTGGAGGAGGAGGAGGGGAGAAAATGTCTATGAATGTTATGTCCTGAACCAGGCATAAACCTAATTGCGTTACACATGCTTTACTGCATGGTGTTTCTATATAGGAAACCGGTTCTTGGATAAAGCTCAAGAAAAGTGAGGAAACGTGACATAAGAATGAAGTTTGTCTGGACATGACTTGTCACGGACACTTTGGACGTCATCCATGATTTTTATGAATTTCTAAGCCCTCCCTGCACCCCTAATATTAATGCTCAGTTCATTCCGTTCTTTGAGTTCAGCTTCCCCGAGATTTCAGCGTGACAGCAGGATATGTTATGTACTCGCATAGAACATTTCTTCACCTTAGTTTACACAGCAAGGCCGCCCACTGGGCATTCTCTATACTGTACATACACAAGGCAACAAGATCTGGAAGAGGATTGCTGAAATGTTTATGTGCCTGTTATTTGGGGATGTCTTTTTCTTATTACTGTGTAGTCCAATACAAAGAGTGGTCAAGTTAAATAAACTGCAGATTTACATATGATAATCAGTGGTGTAGCTGATGCAAAATAGGCACCACAGAAATATTTATTCATATATCGCCAACATACTACGCAGCACTGTACCGAGTATATTGTCTTGTCACTAACTGTCCCTCAAAGGGGCTCACAGTCCAGTCCCTACCATAGTCAGCACTGCGTAATATGTTGGTGCTTTATAAATAAAATAAATAATAGTAGTCATATATCTATGTATGTATCGTGTGGTGCATGTATCATAGTCTAGGGTCAATTTAGGGGGAAGCCAATTAACTTATTTGGGTTCTTTTCCGTTAGCCGGGCACATCCACTAGGTGGCGATAAAACTCCACCAGAGTTACATCTTTCCCTACTATCCATGGCGGCCTGGAGGGGGAATAGTAATTAACGCCACCTGGTGGTTGCGCCCGGCTAACGGAATAGTAGCCTTATTTGTATGTTTTTGGGGTGTGGGAGCAAACCAGAGTGCCAGGAGGAAACCCACACAGACATGGGGAGAACATACAAACTCCTTGCAGATGTTGACCTGGCTGGGATTCGACCAGAAATCCAGTGCTGCAAGGCAAGAGCACCAACCACTATACCACCGTGCTGCCCCAAAAAACACCCCGCTATTTATTTTTCTCCGGGGAGAGAGGGGAGGAAGGGCTAGGCGCCAGAAGTGGAGTGATGCGGGATCAACAGGACGGCTGCGTGGGACAAGACACCGTAGGTAAATGTAACTTTTCATTACAGTAGCACTAGATTTTCTATTTTAGAATGGAGACCCTCTTTAACCCCCCTGGCGGTATAAAAAATTCCGCCAGGAGGCAGCGCAGCAGTTTTTTTTTCTTATATCATGTAGCGAGCCCAGGGCTCGCTACATGATAGCCGCTGCTCAGCGGCATCCCCCCAAATCAGGAAATCCCGTTCAAAGAAGGGGATTTCCTGAAAGGGCTTCCCCCGTTGCCATGGCGACGGGGCAGGATGACGTCACCGACGTCGGGACGTCATTGGGAGTCCCGATCCACGCCTCAGCGCTGCCTGGCACTGATTGGCCAGGCAGCGCACGGGGTCGGGGGGGCGCGGCGCGACGGATAGGGGCGATCGAGCGCGGGGCGGCGGCGATCGGTGTGCTGACGCAGCTAGCAAGGTGCTAGCTGCATGCAGCAAAAAACAAATCAAACAAATCGGCCCAGCAGGGCCGGAGAAAACCTCCTGCGCGGCTTTCCCCGAACTACGTTCGGGGTTACCGCCAAGGAGGTTAAGGTACTTTCCCACGCACAATGAAATTTGCTCGCAAGAATTGGGTCTCAATAATTCAGGGCTGAGTGTTGTACAGACATGCTGTGAGGCTACAGCCTCACAAATAATTCTGTTGCTATGAAGGGTGGGATGAGGGTTGATGGTGCAGCACACATCAGATTGGCTTCCACTACGAGTTGTGAGAAGAACAATGTGCTCGGTAGAGGAAATCCAGCACTTCCAGATGTCTCAGCTATGCTTCAGACAGGGTATACATATGCTAGATTCAGCCACCTTGGCCAAGAACCCTCTAGCTGTGCTCAGGGCTTTAGACTATGGTGGACATATGACTATGGTCGTCATATACGCGTAAGAGAAAACAACCGAGATTAGTTTCTTTACGGCTAGACCATACTGTTTCATCTAAGGACTAGTTCACTTTCTCAGAGCAACCAAATGGAATTGTTCTTTTATTTTCTGCCTGAAACCTGGCTAGTTGCTCTGAGCAGCTGCTCACTTTTTGGTTGTTTTCCTAGCACCTCTCTTGATAAACATGCTTTAAATTTCCTTCAAACTCACTGTGCCCATACACTTGCTCGATTTTTCCAGAAGATTCGATCATTATGATCTAATCTGCTAGAGATCAATGCCGTAACGTGGCTGCCTGATATTAATTTGATTGATTTCTGTCCAAAATCGATCATCCAAACTATTGATTGGCTTACTGACATTCAAAACCTTGCACAATCCTGGCACTGGATACCTGAAGGACTTGTTGCAACTGCATCACACACCCCACATTCTTAGATCAAATAGATGTAACACCTTGAGTCCACCTCAAACATTTGGAGACAGAGCCTTCTGTTATGCTGCCCCTACACTTTGCAACTCCCTGCCACACCCAATCAGGACAGCTCCATCCCTGGAAGCATTTAAGTCCAAACTGAAAACCCACCTCTTCAGTCTGGCCTCTGCAGCATTATCTCCTCTGTAACACAGTCCAGCCTACAATCCTGTATTGATCTGAGGCACAACTATGCGCTTTGATTCCTATGGGAGAAAAGCGCTTTACAAAAGTTATTGTATTGATGGTGCAGGCTGTAAAGATGTCGCTCAAAATGGGCAGTTGGATGTGTAGGGGTAACGGCGCCTGTACCCTGTGACCTGGCGTGCTCCTCCTTGTGTCTTCACTCCATCACTGCTGGGGCACCTGTGTGTTGTCCTGTATGTTGTCTACATCAATATTTAGGTAGATAGGTAGATATATCAAAGTAAACTCAAATGATGTAAAAGAATTTGAAGGTTAAATGGAACCTAAACTTAGAAGGATATGGATTTTATTCAGGGGACTAGTTCTGATTTTCTCTTGTCCATTGTAGGCCCCAATGGAACGTACATTCTGTGACCATGTACATGCCTTCAGGTCACAGGACGATGCAGAAAAGACATGCAGAAGCACACCGGGTTACAGGGTAAAGGTGCACCAGCGACGATGGAGAGACGACCCAGAAGTGTGCCGGCGGGCAGGCGAGCATAAGCCTCAATTACCAAAACTCTGCATGGCCTAGCGAGAACACATTAGATGGGGAGACTTGAGGGCTTGGCAGGCAATGGTGGTTCCACATATTTTTCAATAGATTTCAGAAAATCTGTGTAGTGGGTGACATATATCTAACCTGATGTATCTGACGTACTGACGTTACATGCATGCGCAGAGCGCTTCTGGCCACGGGCGCATGCAGCCGGGCAAGCGCCTACGCAGTAAAGCCAGACTCCGGCGACCCGGGAGAATGTAGCGGGGTAAAGGCAGAAAGGAAAAACTGGACGGGGGCTGAGCAACAGGCATCAGGGCAGGTGAAAGTATATGCCTGCTTCTTCCGTTTCTCGTACTATTTTGACATCTGGTATGTAGGATTTAAATGGAGAATGTAGAAACAGCTCGCACTCCAGTAGAAATGTCGTTCGGGTAGATGCTGACGACACTTGACAAAGGAGGTCTGTCCTCCGAAACGTTGTGAATAATGTCAGTATTCATCTAATAAAGTAAAAGAGCAACTATTGGATGGTGCCGGACTGAATCTTTATTCACGGATCCTTGGAACTTAAAGGGATACTGTAGGGGGGTCGGGGGAAAATGAGTTGAACTTACCCGGGGCTTCTAATGGTCCCCTGCAGACATCCTGTGCCCGCGCAGCTGCTCACCGATGCTCCGGCCCCGCCTCCGGCTCACTTCTGGAATTTCAGACTTTAAAGTCTGAAAACCACTGCGCCTGCGTTGCCGTGTCCTCGCTCCCGCTGAGGTCACCAGGAGTGTACTGCGTAGGCACAGACCATACTGGACTTCTGCTATACACTCCTGGTGACATCAGCGGGAGCGAGGACGCAGCTGCGCAGGCACAGTGGTTTTCAGACTTTAAAGTCTGAAATTCCAGAAGTGAGCCAGAGGCGGGGCCGGAGCATTGGGGAGTGGCTGCGTGGGTACAGGATGTCTGCGGGGGACCATTAGAAGCCCCGGGTAAGTTCAACTCATTTTCCCCCGACCCCCCTACAGTATCCCTTTAAGTAGGATTTAAGAGTTTTCTTAACCCCCTTGGCGGTATGAAACATTCCGCCAGGGGGCAGCGCAGCAGTTTTTTTTAATTTTTTTTTTTAAATCATGTAGCGAGCCCAGGGCTCGCTACATGATAGCCGCTTCCCCCCGCCCGCTTCGATCGCCTTCGGCGATCTCCGATCAGGAAATACCGTTCAAAGAACGGGATTTCCTGGAGGGCTTCCCCCGTCGCCATGGCGACGGGGCGGGATGACGTCACCGACGTCATTGGGACTCCAGATCCACCCCTCGGCGCTGCCTGGCACTGATTGGGCAGGCAGCGCACGGGGTCTGGGGGGGGGGCGCGCGCCGCAATGAATAGCGGCGATCGGGCGCGCGGCGGCGGCGATCGGGGTGCTGGCAAAAAAAAAAATATTTAAATCGGCCGGGCATGAGCGGCACCCTCCGGCGGCTTACCCCGCGTCACACACGGGGTTACCGCTAAGGAGGTTAAAGGACTTACGAGGCGAACACACGAAAAAAAGTTAATTACCTTATGGCCATTGCAGTGGTCATAGCAGACTATCAGCGTCTGGCCTGTCACTGTGTGGCCCTCTGTTAGCATTATCCAAGCTGTAGTTCAGGCCCCGACCCTGCCCAGGGTCGCCCTATCAATTTGCGATCAAAATCGCCGCTTTAAAAAAATTCTACGTCTGCGCAGTTCTTAGCCGCTAGTGCGGCTGCGCAGGTTCTCTGACCTGTCCCCGCTCCCTTTACTCAGCTCCGTACGTCATGTGGGCGTGCCCACACGGCCGCCCACATGACTGATTGATGGACAAGTCACGTCTCCCCACGCTCAGCGCTGCTTGTCTCAGCTGAGGGGGCGTGGCTGACTTGTCGGGGCCTGAACTACAGCTTGGATAATGCTAACAGAGGGCCACACAGTGACAGGCCAGACGCTGATAGTCTGCTATGACCACTGCAATGGCCATAAGGTAATTAACTTTTTTCGTGTGTTCACCTCGTAAGTCCTTTAATATCATGCACAACAGTTCCCCTTGCTAGTTAGAACTGATTAAGAAGAAAAAAAGTGTTGGTAATGCTTTGATAAATCTGGCCCAGAATGTCTCTATTTTTCTCATCCCCAGCTCCAAACACTACAGAACTCATTGGTGGCCTACAGTTTTGTGCAAATGTGATGCTAACAGGAGAGATGAAATGCTGGACAGATGACATCACAAGCAGCACCTACATAGACATGGGTAACATCACTCCTGAACTTCATTTGTACACTAGATGGATTTCATTAATGGTAGGATAATAATTTTGACTCGTTCTGTTTAAAGGAAACAAGAAATGAAAATAAAATGATGAGATAAACAATAGTATCTATCCCCCTTCTCCTAAAAATGACTTATTTTTATTTTATATTTAAATCTACTTTTTAAAGGGACACTTAAGCAAGGAATAAAATATCAGCTTTACTTTCCTGGGGTTTCTACCAGCCCCCTGCAGCCGTCCCGTGCCCTCGCAGACACTCACGGAGCCTCTGGTCCCCTGGCGCCAGCTGATTTCGTTTTCGCTGATAGGCCCAACAGGCCTGGCCACAAATATTTTACTTTGTGATCCCATCCGCTATAGCCTGTGCAGGATGCTATTGAGGATGGGAATATGAAGGTATACGCCTGGCCAGGCCTGAGCAGAAAGCCTGCCGACTCCCTGTCGGGGGAAAACTAAACTAGCTGGCTGCGTGGGACTGGAGGCCCCGTGAGTGACTGCGAGGGCACGGTACGGCTGGAAGGGGCTGGTAGAAGCCCCAGGCAAGTAAAACTGATTTTATTTTTATTCCTGGCTTAACCACTTGAGGACCTAGGGCTTTCTACCCCTTAAGGACCGGCCACTTTTTTTCCATTCAGACCACTGCAGCTTTCACGGTTTATTGCTCGCTCATACAACCTACCACCTAAATGAATTTTGGCTCCTTTTCTTGTCACTAATAAAGCTTTCTTTTGGTGCTATTTGATTGCTCCTGCGATTTTTACTTTTTATTATATTCAGCAAAAAAGACATGAATTTTGGCAAAAAAATGATTTTTTTACCTTTCTGTGCTGACAGTTTTCAAATAAAGTAAAATTTCTGTATACATGCAGCGCGAAAAATGTGGACAAACATGTTTTTGATAAAAAAAAACCCATTCAGTGTATATTTATTGGTTTGGGTAAAAGTTATAGCGTTTACAAACTATGGTGCAAAAAGTGAATTTTCCCATTTTCAAGCATCTCTGACTTTTCTGACCCCCTGTCATGTTTCATGAGGGGCTAGAATTCCAGGATAGTATAAATACCCCCCAAATGACCCCATTTTGGAAAGAAGACATCCCAAAGTATTCACTGAGAGGCATAGTGAGTTCATAGAAGATATTATTTTTTGTCACAAGTAAGCGGAAAATGACACTTTGTGAGAAAAAAAAAAAAAAAAGTTTCCATTTCTTCTAACTTGCGACAAAAAAAAATGAAATCTGCCACGGACTCACCATGCCCCTCTCTGAATACCTTGAAGGGTCTACTTTCCAAAATGGGATCATTTGTGGGGTGTGTTTACTGTCCTGACATTTTGGGGGGTGCTAAATTGTAAGCACCCCTGTAAAGCCTAAAGGTGCTCATTGGACTTTGGACCCCTTAGCGCAGTTAGGCTGCAAAAAAGTGCCACACATGTGGTATTGCCGTACTCAGGAGAAGTAGTATAATGTGTTTTGGGGTGTATTTTTACACATACCCATGCTGGGTGGGAGAAATATCTCTGTAAATGACAATTTGTTAATTTTTTTTACACACAATTGTCCATTTACAGAGATATTTCTCCCACTCAGCATGGGTATGTGTAAAAATACACCACAAAACACATTATACTACTTCTCCTGAGTACGGCGATACCACATGTGTGGCACTTTTTTGCACCCTAACTGCGCTAAAGGGCCCAAAGTCCAATGAGTACCTTTAGGATTTCACAGGTCATTTTGAGAAATTTCGTTTCAAGACTACTCCTCACGGTTTAGGGCCCCTAAAATGCCAGGGCAGTATAGGAACCCCTCAAATGACCCCATTTTAGAAAGAAGACACCCCAAGGTATTCCGTTAGGAGTATGGCGAGTTCATAGAAGATTTTATTTTTTGTCACAAGTTAGCGGAAAATGACACTTTGTGAAAAAACACAATTAAAATCAATTTCCGCTAACTTTTGACAAAAAAATAAAATCTTCTATGAACTCACCATACTCCTAACGGAATACCTTGGGGTGTCTTCTTTCTAAAATGGGGTCATTTGTGGGTTTCCTATACTGCCCTGGCATTTTAGGGGCCCTAAACCGTGAGGAGTAGTCTTGAAACGAAATTTCTCAAAATGACCTGTGAAATCCTAAAGGTACTCATTGGACTTTGGGCCCTTTAGCGCAGTTAGGGTGCAAAAAAGTGCCACACATGTGGTATCGCCATACTCGGGAGAAGTAGTACAATGTGTTTTGGGGTGTATTTTTACACATACCCATGCTGGGTGGGAGAAATACCTCTGTAAATGGACAATTGTGTGTAAAAAAATCAAAAGATTGTCATTTACAGAGGTATTTCTCCCACCCAGCATGGGTATGTGTAAAAATACACCCCAAAACACATTGTACTACTTCTCCCGAGTACGGCGATACCACATGTGTGGCACTTTTTTGCACCCTAACTGCACTAAGGGGCCCAAAGTCCAATGAGTACCTTTAGGATTTCACAGGTCATTTTTGTTTCAAGACTACTCCTCACGGTTTAGGGCCCCTAAAATGCCAGGGCAGTATAGGAACCCCACTAATGACCCCATTTTAGAAAGAAGACACCCCAAGGTATTCCGTTAGGAGTATGGTGAGTTCATAGAAGTTTTTATTTTTTTGTCACAAGTTAGCGGAAATTGATTTTAATAGTTTTTTTTCACAAAGTGTCATTTTCCGCTAACTTGTGACAAAAAATAAAATCTTCTATGAACTCACCATACTCCGTACGGAATACCTTTGGGTGTCTTCTTTCTAGAATGGGGTCATTTGTGGGGTTCCTATACTGCCCTGGCATTTTAGGGGCCCTAAACCGTGAGGAGTAGTCTTGAAACCAAATGTCACAAAATGACCTGTGAAATCCTAAAGGTACTCATTGGACTTTGGGCCCCTTAGCGTACTTAGGGTGTAAAAAAGTGCCACACATGTGGTACCGCTGTACTCAGGAGAAGTAGTATAATGCGTTTTGGGGTGTATTTTTACACATACCCATGCTAAGTGGGAGAAATATCTCTGTAAATGACAATTGTTTGATTTTTTTACACACAATTGTCCATTTACATAGAAATTTCTCCCACCCAGCATGGGTATGTGTAAAAATACACCCCAAAACACATTATACTACTTTTCCTGAGTACGGTGGTACCACATGTGTGACACTTTTTTGCAGCCTAGGTGCGCTAAGGGGCCCAACGTCCTATTCACAGGTAAATGACAATTGTTTGATTTTTTTACACACAATTGTCCATTTACATAGAAATTTCTCCCACCCAGCATGGGTATGTGTAAAAATACACCCCAAAACACATTATACTACTTTTCCTGAGTACGGTGGTACCACATGTGTGACACTTTTTTGCAGCCTAGGTGCGCTAAGGGGCCCAACGTCCTATTCACAGGTCATTTTGAAACATTTGTTTTCTAGACTACTCCTCGCGGTTTAGGGCCCCTAAAATGCCAGGGCAGTATAGGAACCCCACAAGTGACCCCATTTTAGAAAGAAGACACCCCAAGGTATTCCGTTAGGTGTATGGCGAGTTCATAGAAGATTTTATTTTTTGTCACAAGTTAGTGAAAAATGACACTTTGTGAAAAAAAAAACAATAAAAATTAATTTCCGCTAACTTTTGACAAAAAATAAAATCTTCTATGAACTCGTCATACACCTAACATAATACCTTGGGGTGTCTTTTTTTTCTAAAATGGGGTCACTTGTGGGGTTCCTATACCGCCCTGGCATTTTACAGGCCCAAAACCGTGAGTAGTCTGGAAACCAAATGTCTCAAAATGACTGTTCAGGGGTATAAGCATCTGCAAATTTTGATGACAGGTGGTCTATGAGGGGGCGAATTTTGTGGAACCGGTCATAAGCAGGGTGGCCTTTTAGATGACAGGTTGTATTGGGCCTGATCTGATGGATAGGAGTGCTAGGGGGGTGACAGGAGGTGATTGATGGGTGTCTCAGGGGGTGGTTAGAGGGGAAAATAGATGCAATCCATGCACTGGGGAGGTGATCGGAAGGGGGTCTGAGGGTTTGGCCGAGTGATCAGGAGCCCACACGGGGCAAATTGGGGCCTGATCTGATGGGTAGGTGTGCTAGGGGGTGACAGGAGGTGATTGATGGGTGTCTCAAGGTGTGATTAGAGGGGGGAATAGATGCAAGCAATGCACTGGCGAGGTGATCAGGGCTGGGGTCTGAGGGCATTCTGAGGGTGTGGGCGGGTGATTGAGTGCCCTAGGGGCAGATAGGGGTCTAATCTGATAGGTAGCAGTGACAGGGGGTGATTGATGGGTAATTAGTGGGTGTTTAGGGTAGAGAATAGATGGAAACACTGCGCTTGGGTGGTGATCTGATGTCGGATCTGCGGGCGATCTATTGGTGTGGGTGGGTGATCAGTTTGCCCGCAAGGGGCAGGTTAGGGGCTGATTGATGGGTGGCAGTGACAGCGGGTGATTGATGGGTGGCAGTGACAGGGGGTGATTGATGGGTGGCAGTGACAGGGGGTGATTGATGGGTGATTGATAGGTGATTGACAGGTAATCAGTGGGTTATTACAGGGAGAACAGATGTAAATATTGCACTGGCGAATTGATAAGGGGGGGTCTGAGGGCAATCTGAGCGTGTAGGCGGGCGATTGGGTGCCCGCAAGGGGCAGATTAGGGTCTGATCTGATAGGTAACAGTGACAGGTGGTGATAGGGAGTGATTGATGGGTAATTAGTGGGTGTTTAGAGGAGAGAATAGATGGAAACACTGCGCTTGGGTGGTGATCTGATGTCGGATCTGCGGGCGATCTATTGGTGTGGGTGGGTGATCAGATTGCCCGCAAGGGGCAGGTTAGGGGCTGATTGATGGGTGGCAGTGACAGGGGGTGACAGGGGGTGATTGATGGGTGATAGGTGATTGGCAGGTGATTGACAGGTGATCAGTGGGTTATTACAGGGAAGGACAGATGTAATTAATGCACTGGCGAATTGATAAGGGGGGGGGGGGTCTGAGGGCAATCTGAGCGTGTGGGCAGGTGATTGGGTGCCCGCAAGGGGCAGATTAGGGTCTGATCTGATAGGTAACAGTGACAGGTGGTGATAGGGGGTGATTGATGGGTGATTGATGGGTAATTAGTGGGTGTTTAGAGAAGATAACAGATGTAAACGATACATTTGGGAGGTAATCTGACGGCGGGTTTGCGGGCGATCTAATGGTGTGGGTGGGTGATCAGATTGCCCGCAAGGGGCAGGTTAGGGGCTGATTGATGGGTGGCAGTGACAGGGGGTGATTGATGGGTGATAGGTGATTGGCAGGTGATTGGCAGGTGATCAGTGGGTTATTACAGGGAAGAACAGATGTAATTAATGCACTGGTGAATTGATAAGGGGGGGTCAGAGGGCAATCTGAGCGTGTGGGCGGGTGATTGGGTGCCCGCAAGGGGCAGATTAGGGTCTGATCTGATAGGTAAAAGTGACAGGTGGTGATAGGGGGTGATTGATGGGTGATTGATGGGTAATTAGTGGGTGTTTAGAGGAGAGAATAGATGTAAACAATGGATTTGGGAGGTGATCTGATGTCGGATCTGTGGGCGATCTATTGGTGTGGGGGGGCGATCAGATTGCCCGCAAGGGGCAGGTTAGGGGCTGATTGATGGGTGGCAGTGACAGGGGGTGATTGACGGGTGATTGATGGGTGATTGACGGGTGATTGACAGGTGATTGACAGGTGATCAGGGGGATAGATGCATACAGTAAACAGGGGGGGGTGGTCTGGGGGGGGGGGGGGGTCTGGGGAGAATCTGAGGGGTGGGGGGTGATCAGGAGGGGGCAGGGAGCAGGGGGGGGGGATAAAAAAAAAATAGCGTTGACAGATAGTGACAGGGAGTGATTGATGGGTGATTAGGGGGGTGATTGGGTGCAAACAGGGGTCTGGGGGGTGGGCAGGGGGGGGGGGTCTGATGGGTGCTGTGGGCGATCTGGGGCAGGGGGGGGGAGAAATCAGTGTGCTTGGGTGCAGACTAGGGTGGCTGCAGCCTGCCCTGGTGGTCCCTCGGACACTGGGACCACCAGGGCAGGAGGCAGCCTGTATAATACACTTTGTAAACATTACAAAGTGTATTATACACTTTGTATGCGGCGATCGCGGGGTTAACATCCCGCCGGCGCTTCCGTATAGCCGGCGGGATGTTGCGGCGAGCGAGCGGTGACAGGCGCCGGCGGAGGATCGCGTCACGGATGACGCGATCGCTCCGCTCATGCCCTTAAATGGACCGCCGCCTCTGTGGGTGAGGCCGTCCTGAAGGGCTCCACTTCCCCGCCGCCCCTGTGTAGTGGGCGGTCGGGAAGTGGTTAAGTGTCCCTTTAAGTTTTTAATGTTTCATTGTCTCTACTCAATGACGCACGCATTGAAGTATGCCAGAGTTAAAATCTATGAACACTAACCCTTTTTATGTCTTTCCTGCTCTCAGAAGCTATTTTCCACCAGGAAAGTGTTTTATGGCTTTAATTCTTTATCAGTGAAGGTTACACTTTAGTCCAACCCGGCCCTGACACAGACAGAAACTGTCACTTGCATAACTGAATATTAACTCTTTTGGGCAGATAAAGAAAAAAAGGAATACAGCCTAGTTTTTTTGTATGCTTGGCACTATACATACACATGTCTATCTCATCACGTCACATCGTATATCCTCTAAGGTGCCTATACACTGGTGAATAGGTGGTAGATCAGTTATATGATCAATCAATAAACAGTCGGTTCTGGAATGTAACATGTTAGAACCAGGACAAATGGTCAAGTGTAAGGATCTGAGTGACTTTGAAAACAGCTAAATTGTGATGGGTCAGAGCATCTACAAAATGGGAAGTCTTGTGGGCTGTTTTCTGGGGTGCACTGCTTAGTATCTGTCAAAAAAACTGGTGACAGGATCATGGGTACACATGATGAATCGATGATTGTGGGAAGTGAAGGCCAGCCCATCTGGTATAATTCCACAGGAGGACTGTAGCACAAATTGCTGTAAAATGTAGAGTTGAAGATGCTAGCAGGGCTGTGGAGTCAAAGTAATTTTGGGTACGGAGTCTAACACACGGTGCATCACATCTTATTGTACAATTGTGTTCAAAATTATTCAACACCCACTGAAATTGAGTGTTTTGGCCAGTTTGACATTGATTTTGATCATTTCAGTCATCTTGTTTACAATTAAATCAAAGAGGCACTTGTAAGTCAGACAAATATAACATAACATTTATAATGAAATAACCACAAATGTCTTTTCTGTGCTCACATCATTATCCATTTTATTCAACCCCCAAGTGACATTCATTCTTAGTACTTAGTACAACATTTTTCCAGTTATAACAGCTTTTAAACGTGAAGCATAGCTTGACACAAGTGTCTTGCAGCGATCTACGGGTATCTTAGCCCATTCTTCATGGGCAAAAGCCTCCAATTCAGTCACATTCTTAGGCTTGCGCTCTGCAACTGCTTTCTTTAAGTCCCACCAGAGGTTCTCAATCGGATTTAAGTCTGGTGACTGCGATGGCCACTCCAAAATGTTCCAGCCTTTAATCTGCAACCATGCTCTAGTGGACTTGGAGGTATGCTTGGGATCATTGTCCTGTTGAAAGGTCCAACGTCTCCCAAGCCTCAGGTTTGTGAAGGACTGCATCACATTTTCATCCAATATCTCCTGGTACTGAAAATAATTCATGGCACCTTGCACACGCTGAAGCTTCCCTGTACCTGCAGAAGCAAAACAGCCCCAAAGCATGATTGAGCCCCCGCCATGCTTCACAGTAGGCAAGGTGTTCTTTTCTTCATAGGCCTTGTTCTTCCTCATCCAAACATAGCGTTGATCCATGGGCCCAAACAGTTCTAATTTTCTTTCATCAGTCCACAGAACACTATCTCAAAACTTTTGTGGTTTGTCCACGACTTTTGGCATGCTGCAGTTGACTCTTCTTATTCTTTGGAGACAGCAAAGGGGTGCGCCTGGGAGTTCTGGCATGGAGGCCTTCATTACGCAGTGTGCACCTCATTGTCTGAGCTGAAACTTCAGTACCCACATCTGACAAATCTTTTTTCAGTTCCTCAGCAGTCACATGGGGACTTTACTCCACTTTGCACTTCAGGTAGCGCACAGCAGTCGAAGTCAGCATCTTCTTTCTGCCACGACCAGGTAGTGTTTCAACAGTGCCCTTTGCCTTGAATTTGCGAATGATGCTTCCTATGGTGTCTCTTGGTATGTTTAACATCTTTGCAGTTTTCTTATAGCCATTGCCCTTCCTGTGAAGAGAAATCACCTCTTCTCTTGTCTTCCTGGACCATTCTCTTGACTTCACCATGTTTGTAAACACACCAGTAAATGTCTAGAAGGAGCTGAGTATCACAGTCATTTTAAATCTGCCTAATTGGTACTTATTATGCTTGATTGCTGCTCATTAACATCCACAGGTATTTTCAATACCTGATCGAAAACACTTGAATGAACCTCTGTTCTTAAGACTTCCACTCTTAAAGGGATACTGTAGGGGGGTCGGGGGAAAATGAGTTGAACTTACCCGGGGCTTCTAATGGTCCTCGCAGACATCCTGTGCCCTCGCAGCCACTCACCAATGCTCCGGCCCCGCCTCCGGTTTACTTCTAGAATTTTCGACTTTAAAGTCTGAATACCACTGTGCCTGCGTTGCCGTCTCCTCGCTCCCACTGATGTCACCAGGAGCATACTGTGCAGGCCCTGTATGGTCTGTGCCTGCGCAGTACACTCCTGGTGACATCAGCGGGAGCGAGGACACGGCAATGCAGGTACAGTGGTTTTCAGACTTTAAAGTCTGAAATTCTAAAAGTGAACCGGAGGCGGGGCCAGAGCATCGGTGAGTGGCTGCGCAGGCACAGGATGTCTGCGGGGGACCATTAGAAGCCCCGGGTAAGTTCAACTCATTTTCCCCCGACCCCTCTACAGTATCCCTTTAAAGGGGTTGAATAATTGTGTCAATGAAGAAATCACAAAAACAAAAAACATTTAATACTGTATTACACAAACAATTGATGTCATTTCAGTTGCATTTGGTTCTTTAAAAAGTCCTTGTAAGATTTCATTCTGAACACAATTACAAATGTACACTAAATTCCCAAAAACCCTTTACAGCATTGGGGGTTGAATAATTTTGAACACAACTATATATGGGACTCCCAAACTGCAGACTAATCAGGGTGCACTTGCGGACCCCTGACTACTGCTGCAAGCACCTACAGTGAACAAAGGAACATCAGAACTAGTCCCCTGAAGCAATGCAAGGAGGTGGGCTGGTCTGCTGAATCATGTTTTCCTTAAAGAGACTCCGTAACAAAAATTGCATCCTGTTTTTTATCATCCTACAAGTTCCAAAAGCTATTCTAATGTGTTCTGGCTTACTGCAGCACTTTGTACTATCACAGTCTCTGTAATAAATCAATGTATCTTTCCCTTGTCAGACTTGTCAGCCTGTGTCTGGAAGGCTGCCAAGTTCTTCAGTGTTGTGGTTCTGCTATGCACTCCCCCCTCAGGGGGGAAAGAAACACACAAATGATCTCTTGAGATTCAAAAGGAAGGCTGTATACAGCCTGCTTGTGTATGGATGTATTTTCTATGTGTGGACATACTGTACATCAACCTACTTCCTGTTTTGGTGGCCATTTTGTTTGTTTATAAACAAACTTTTTAAAACTGTTTTTAACCACTTTTAATGCGGCGGGGAGCAGCGAAATTGTGACAGAGGGCAATAGAAGATGTCCCCTAACGCACTGGTATGTTTACTTTTGTGCGATTTTAACAATACAGATTCTCTTTAAACTTCAAATTCTTTTACATCACTTGAGTTTACTTTGATATATCTACCTAAATATTGATGCAGACAATATACAGGGAAAAAACAACACAGGGAGGCTTAACTTTATAACTGAAAGAATCTGCTGGTCCTGGTGCTAAATAATACAGGACAGCTATAGAAGTCTTGTGGAATTCATGCCTCAGTGGGTTATAGCTGTTTCGGTGGCACAAGGTGGTTACAAAATATAGGCCAGGTAGTTGTAATTTTCTGGTAGATCAGAGTAAAGCAAAGGATATATAGAACTGGGTTAGGAGTACAGTCCTGTCATGATACATTTTGCAGCAAAGACATTAACATGGATACTTCGCTGTGTGATTAAAAGACAAGACAAGACAAATAACATTTATATTGCGCTTTTCTCCTTGCGGACTCAAAGCGCCAGAGCAGAGCAGCAGCCACTAGGGCGCGCTCTATTGGCAGTAGCAGTGTAAGGGAGACTTGCCAAAGGTCTCCTACTGAATTAGTGCTGGCTTACTGAACAGGCAGAGCCGAGATTCGAACCCTGGTCTCCTGTGTCAGAGGCAGAGCCCTTAACCATTACACCTTCAGCCAACTAAAACATTCTTCATATATACTAACATGTATGTGTCATTAAAGGCGTAGGCTGTCTTTCAGAGTAGGGTCAAAGATCATATAGCATCCAGTGTACCAGTCCTATCAAAGCATTTAAGAATTGTATTGGTGGGGGGGTGGGGGGTTGGAAGATGTGTTACGCAGCCACTTTTTTCTTCTTACTTCTCACACTACTGGCACGGCTTAGCGACTCGGGCTACGGCTCTTAGAAAATATTCTATATTAATGTTGACTATTGCTTGAGGCCACGCTCCTCTTTGTGACTGAGTGCAGCAGGCGCAAAGTAGGGCCTGCATCTGTGCAGAAGCACGAATTGGCTCGTGCACAGCTTTTTCCCTCTGTGCACAAGCGGCTCCATGCTACAGCTCAGGCACAAATCCTACTAGCGTATGTGCAGTGTGGCAGCGCTCATAGGGGAGCTTAGCTGTGAAGAAGAGCAACAAAGTAGTCAATGAGGATCAGAGAAGCATCTAAAGCATCCAGAGACTTCCCTCTACAGCTGTGAGCATCTGAGTAGCTTTTTTTTTTCTTCAGATTTGTTTTAAGCCATGCAAGCCATGTTACTTGCATGAAATGCAGAAAACACACTAGCATGCTAATATTAATCAATCTCCAGACATACACACTGTTACATTAACAGAGACAATTCTCAGACCAACACCCCACCCAGAGGACCAGTGTGTAGGGTTAACCACATGGATGAGAATAACACTCACACGCAGGCACACAAAGTATCCAATACCAAGCTACATGCAATTTGCATATAAATTGTATGCAGTGCAGAATAATTAATATCTCATTGACCATCTCTAGTGTCTGATCAATATCTACTGGTCTCTAGTGGTCAGATCAATATCCTGACCTTGGATGTAATATTCAGTGGTGCCTTAAAGCGTAACTGAAGTCACCTACAAAATAAAAATTAAATGCCTACCTTGGAAGCCTCTGGATAGTCCAAAGGCTTCAAGATCCTCTTACAACCCCTCCCCCCATGTTGCCTGTTGCAGTGCTGAGTACCTCTGAACATATTCAACTATGTTTCCCGCCTGCACGAGTACGAGCTGCGCATTGTCAGTAGAACGAGGCCGCATGTGCATGGATATGAACTGGAGTGTGACTACAAAGAAGAAGAGGGTCCTGGACAGCAGTGGTGGAGTCAAGGAAGATTTGGGGGGCATCCAGAGGCGTCCCCCTACTGAGGCATCTAACTTTAACAGGTGTACTTAAAGAATACATCCAGCATTTCAATAAAAAACTAATTTACTTACCTGGGGCTTCCTCCAATGTGTCCCTTGCCGCAGCTCCACTCCCAGCCGTTGTCCCCTCCATAGCAGGCGACGACCTGGCAAGGCTGGCAGCTTCTGCGCAAGCATTCTGCGCAGGCACAGTACTTCTGCGCCTGTGCAGAACACTCCTGGCCACGGGAGCCGAGGCAGCCCGTGTAGGCGCAAAAGCCGCTGACCCTGCCAGGTCGCCAGCTGCTACAGAGGGGACCCCGGGACAACGGATGGGAGTGGAGCTGCGGCAAGGGACACATTTGCTGCCAGGGGCTGGAGGAAGCCTAAGGTAAGTAGATCTGTTGTTTTTGAAATGCCTGATGTTTCCTTTAAAATAACTATAAACTTTATCCCCATCCCTTAAATTGATACATTTTTTATTTCCCTGGAAAACTATTAATGATAGAAAACACCAATGCGGTTTGAATTATAAAACAACACCTTTTGCTTATAAATTCTTTGTGGTTCACCTGACTAGCGCTGTGGTAGGGGGATGGTCAGAAGTATGTCTTAAAAGTGTCCCTTTTTCTTATCTCAAAAAGTTGGGTGGTATGACATATGTATGTAATACACAAAAGCATAGTTAGGCCCTGTTCACATCAGCAAACGCGAATGGCCGTGCGCTCGGAACGCAACGCATACAAACGCATGCCATCCGCGTTTGTCTGCGTTGCGTGGCTGATCCCATTCACTGAAGTGAATGGGTCAGCCGCGCGTTTCAGGAAAAAATGCGTGCAGCATGTGTTCCCGGACCGCACTGGTCCAGGAACGCATGCAGTGTGAACATCAGACAGTGCAGTCTATGCACTGTCTGATGTCGTGTGTGTCGGCCTCTTGCACGCGTTTTCGAAGCACGGATGGAAACGCGTGCAATGTGAACGGGGCCTTAGGCTACATATTAATTTCTGTTGCACAGAACCAGCACTCATGATCATTTCAGGTGACAATTCAGGAATGATTGCTGAGCACACTGCGCTCAGCAGGGTAGGTCAATGAGAAGTACTAAGTTTATGCATTTGGCATCTTGAAAACTGACCAATTGAATTTAGTTGAGGTGGAATTCAATTGGTCCATTTTCGAGCTGCATATACTTGCATAATTCTGCATGAATTAAAAATGAATACTGCTCATCTCTGAAGTCAGCAGCCTGTTCTGTTCTATGGAGAGAGGAAGACAAATGAAGCCCACCCTTGGGAATTTCAAAAGGGCAATAGTGATGGAAGAGCTTGCCAACATTGGGAGACAACTACGCATGCTGCAGATTTTTACTGAACATTTGTTTTGGACATTAAAAATCTAGAGTGTTCTCAGCTTTAGAGATGCCATTGTAATTGTGTTTTTAACTACTGAGATCCTTATTACGCGGGTAAATGATCTTGTAATGATCAACCATATCATTCCTCGGCTCTCTCAGCCTTGCACAAATCTCTGGGGCCTATTTATCAAGCTAGGTGAAGGGAAAACTGACGCAAAACTGAATTGCCCAGCACAGTCAATCATGCCTCACCTATTAAATATAGCAAGGATTTCCATTGGATGCCCCGGGTAACTGTCCCACTTTCTCGGCTTAATTAAATCAGCAAGTACAGTGTATTTTCAGGGACTGCTGTAAGCATTGCTGCTGTATCACTGAGTGACCACACCATTGTTTCGGCCTCCATATGCTATACATATATGACACAGATGGCATGGAGGTGGCAGCATTGCTGCTGGTGCCAGGGCACTGACTGACCGCACAGCTAGCGCATGTTATGAGGATGAGAGCGCCCGTTCCCTACTAGCAGAGGAATGTGAGGGAAGCAGTCACCTCTCCTCCACATAGACAGGACATCACCCTCTTCGGATGGCGGGTCAAGATCCTCCTCTTCAGTGTCACATGGTAGGAGGGGCCCTAGCTCTCCACCCTCTCCGCTCCCTTCGGCCGCACTCCGGACCGGGCATGGGGCGAGCGCACAAGGGCTTTACCGGGTAACTGAACCCCACAGGGGGGCCTCACTCACACCCGCTGCACGTCTCACACTGGCCAGCTCCGCCGCACGGCAGCAGAGATCATAGAAATCCGCGCATATCTCAGTGTGCAGCAGCCCTGTACATACAACTAATCCAGCCAGAGCACTCAACTCTGACTGCACAGGCAGCAGAACAAGCAGCCCTTATTCCACTAGTGCCAGTTGTGTGCCTGGTTAGCCATAAACTTCTCTCCCTTCAGCTCCTGTTATAACTGGCAGCCTAGACGTAATAGCTCTCACTTTATCTAACTGGGGAATCTCCCAGTGCTCCAGCACCGCGACGACTTGTAAGTCCCCCCCTTTTTTTACATTAAACACTGAGCTATCTTTCCATATCAATTGTGTTGTACAGCAGCAGCTTGTCATACCCCACAACCACCCTGAGGGCTGCTGTATTTCATTCCATCCTGTTAGGTCTCACAGAACTGGTCTGTCCTGTTTATTCTGTAACCCAGGCAGTCCAAACAAGAAGGGCAAAAAGTGCTGCCACATGTCTGACCTCTGTTACCACCCTCTAACTCCCAGCACTAAAAAAGCATAACATTGTCTAGTTTACAACAGTCCTTTCACTTCCATCTGCAACATACAGTCCTCATGTGGTGATCTGTTTATTTATTTTAAGTAACTATATTGTAGTTTCCCTATCATTTAAGAGGGTTTTGAAAAGCTTCAAGGTAACCAATGGGGTTTCAAATGCAGTTCTACTAGGGGTGGGCTATAGCTGCAGCGCCCATCACAAACCATTTTTGAGTGGTCATTTCACGTTTTTTATTCTTGGTGCTGTTATGGCCATGGTGTCTGGGGGCTGGGGCGACCCCAATGGAGACACTAATGGGATGGGAAAGGGCTACCCCAGAAATTCAGAGGAGGATGAGGCTTCACCTCCTGGAGTAATGAGTGACCCTGAACAGGGTGATGAAGAGCGGCCTGGAATTCAGGTGGATTGCGTGGTGTGCGGGGATAAATCCAGTGGCAAGCATTATGGTGTTTTCACCTGTGAAGGATGCAAAAGTTTCTTCAAAAGAAGTATCCGCAGAAACCTCAGTTATACTTGCAGGTGAGTACTACTTTTAATGCTCTTAAAAATGTTGAGGTCTGGTTTTATTATGGTTATTGCTGATTTATATAGCACCATCATCTTATTTGATACTGCACTATAGAAACAAATGGGTACATATATCCAGACATGGTATGCAGGGCATATGACATTGCAGACATTGGTACATAATATAGACATGGTTGGCGATATAGTAATTCATATGAACAAATTGTATGGTCATTAATGAGGTGGACTGCATTTTCAAGACACAAAAGGGAGATAGCCCTCCCCCTGTGAGCATAATATCTTAAAAAAAAAAAATAGGGACATACATAGAGGTATAGTCACTAAACTGCAGTAAACCGTATTCTTACTACTCCAATAAGTAGAGCAGAATGCAATACAAAACATGCAATGGATAGCACTTTACTCATTGTATCAAGTAGAGCAGAATGCAATACAAAACATGCAATGGATAGCACTTTACTCATTGTATCAAGTAGAGCAGAATGCAATACAAAACATGCAATGGATAACACTTTACTCATTGTGCGTAAGACTTTTTATGCATGTTATTTTGAATACTGCGGTTAAGTAGATATATCCCAAAAGGTGGGGAGATGCATACAGTTTACATTTAGGGTTAGTGTATCAGTGAATTATATCGACAGCTTGTCCAAAGGCTGAAGGTGGGAAGTTTTACATTAGATTGTATGCTGGTCTGCTAAAATATGTTTTTAGGGTGTGCTTGAAGGTTGGAAGTGTTTTTTTTTTTAAGTGGATTCCAGAGGACGGGAGAGGCTCATGAGAAGTCCTGTATACCTCAACGGAAGGAGGTTATTTTATGGGAAGATAGCAGAAAGGTCATGTGCAAAGCTGAGGTTGGGATTGGGATGGTACTTAGAAACTGGTGCAGAGATGTATGGTGGAGAAATATTGTGGAGAGCTTTATAGGTTAGAGCTAAAAGTTAAAAGTTCTTCAGTTAATTGGCAGCCAGCGAAGAGCTTGGCAAAGAGGAGCAGCAGATGAAGAGCGAGAAGAGAGGTGGATGAGACAAGCGGCTGAGTTAGAGACTCTTATGCCTCAAGGAAACACAGTTTTTATTTTACATTGTTGTTAGGCATGAATGCCCCCTCTGAAACGCCACATTCCCGTGACTGAAATCTCAATCCCCCAAAACCACAGGGCAAAAATCCACTAGGGCTGTTGCTCTGCCTCCATGCGCATCAATCTGCACTGATCGCTGCCTCAGTCTTTCTCAGTGAAAGAAGACTGAGAGGGGCGGGGAGTGGCGGAGATCCGCGCAGATTGATGGAGGAGAGGCAGAGCTACTGCTCAAAGCTCTGCCTCTATGCGAAAGTGATCCCCGAATCTTCGCCAGGGGATTTCGGGGGGATTAATTGAGATTTCAGCCGCTGGGATGCAGCGTTTTAGAGGGGACATTCATGCCTAACAACATTGTTATTATAAAACTGCTACTATTCAGACAGTCTTTCGTGTCTGCTTTATGGAGGTAAGTCCACCACTTCCTCCCAGCAAATTTTAAAGTTTTTATCCGCTTTTATCCTGCTGGTGCCTCTGTTCTCCTACTGCTAAAATAAAACTGCGTTTTCTGGAGACTTCAGAGTCTCTTTAATCTCCTTGGCGGTTATCCCGAGCTAGGGTTGGGGCGGAAAACCGCAGCTAATAGCGGTGATCCCGACCTCTGCTCGGGGTGGCCGCCGGAGGCTGAATGCAGAGCAATGCGCGCAGCGGGAGCGTTTCTACATACCTGGCAGGGATCATACCTAACAGGGACTAAACTATACAAGGTAGGAGGAGGTGCACCAATCTGAACAACAATATGCAGTTTGATGGTAATAAAGGAACAGTCTAACCTCAAGATGGAGGTTAAGAAATAATTTATTCGACACCAATACTACAATGCGTTTCTCAGGACTCGCCCGCTTCTTCAGGTGAATGAACAGTTACTTTACAGATTGCAGCACTGATTTGGAGCTCCTGTTTTTTACATTGGAGCGCCTCCCACCCTGTACATTTTCCACAAACACACCAATGGATATCGGAGCAGTGCTTTTCAGCGCTGCTAGATTTGGGCGCAGCCGGCGCCTCCATAGACTTCAATAGGATTCACTCCTATTGAAGCGCTCAGTGAGTAACGTCGGCTCCGTCAGAAGACGGAGCTGAGGTTGCTTAAAAACATAATAATTCGGCCTCCAGCAATTGCTGGAAGCCGAATTATTTCATTCCCCCACTATCCATGGCGGCCTGGAGGGGGAATAGTAATTAAATCGGCCCGGACTTGTGCAGAAGCAGGTTCAGCCATATACCGCTGTATCCTGCGCCCAAGTCTACCGGCGCCGATTTCAAATGTACTCATGGATATTGCCAGATGCCGTAGTATCTACAGTCCTGTCCCACACTACTTATATGGACACCACTAGGAACGTTCCAATGCGTCCTGTCTCCTATGCTTCCTCCTTAAAAATTGAGGCGCAAGTATTGGAAGGATTTAGAACACAATGTGGAGCACATCAGCTATAGGTGAGGACAAGGGTAAGTTAACTGCCAGGGCCCACAAGTTTTTAATCAGAATTCGGATTCCTACCGCCGGAGCTGCGTGGAGCTCATCCCTAGACACCACACAGAAAACGGACATGTCATAGATAGCATAGGGCAGTGATGGCTAATCTTTGCACTCCAACTGTGACAAAACTACGAATCCCATCATGCCTCTGCCTCCCTGAGTTATGCTTAGAGCTGTCAGAGTATTGCAATGCCTCATGGGACTTGTAGTTCCACCACAGCTGGAGTGCCAAACTTAGCCATCACTGGCATAGGGTATCCCTTGCTGTCTGTTACAATGGAAACTAACTGATGTCAAAGTGAAGTAGACAGAACCAATGTACATAGGATCCACTGACAGTACATGTTTCCAATACTCTGTAGTGTGGACCTCATTTATCCTTTTCTGTTACGGATTTATTTAGAACTGTATTGTTATGTGGCTCTACACAAAGTTAAATTCAAAACATGGGGTAATGTGGTGTGTTTATAAGTATAATATCAATATACATCTATCTAACTCAAGGGTGGACAAATTTAAGAGCCAGTAGGACAATTTTATGAGACACATCATTCATATCAACAAAAAAAATGCAAATTTTAAGTGCCAGAGGTAATTTTTAAGGCAGCCTTGGCTACCTTGCTGATGATCATCCTAGATAGAAATATCTGTCTACCAATCTATCTGAGATTGACAGGAACCAGAATTCGCAAAGACTGAATCAGAACTTTTTTTTTCCAGGGGATTGTTAAATAATCGATTGCCATAGCTAGTGAAGTGTGGTCTAGTGTTAGTCGAGGAGCAGAAATGCAGACGTCAAACAAACGTTAATTCCGGTGATACCTTTAATGACTAACTGTACATGGTTTATTGCAAGCCTTAGAAACGTTAAGTTTCTTCTTCAGGCATTATACAGAACTGGATCAGAACCATACAAAAGATTTTACGGTTCTGATCCAGTTCTGTATAAAGCCTAAAGAAGAAACTTAACTTTCGAAAGCTTGCAATAAGCCATGTACAGTTAGTCATTAAAGGTATCACCGGAATTAACGTTTGTTGGTTTGATGTCTGCATTTCTAATCGACTGCCATCTAATTAATCTGCAGTTGTCAAATCAGAAAAAACACTGGTTCATTCACCCCACGCCTGGAATTTGTAGTTGTGACAATTCTCTTTTTAGATCTATACTAATGCATACTGGTGTGGCAGAACATGTATATCAACTGTCAGTAATAAATGGGAAAAATTCTCCCTTATGAGCTTGCAATCTGTAACTTTTAATAGCGTCCAGATTTCTCTGTATGCACAGGCTCCAGTGGGTTGTGGTTAAAATAACAGCGAAAGCGACATATATGATTATACATAAAATTCTGTTAGCAGTTTAATGCTAGTAGAATTGGGCAGGGACAGTTTTGGGCAAAAATTAATGTGGGGTCCATACATTTTCATACTGTGCAGACAATAAACTTGTGACCTCTAAAGT
The DNA here is from genome assembly GCF_040937935.1 of Hyperolius riggenbachi. NCBI lineage: Eukaryota > Metazoa > Chordata > Amphibia > Anura > Hyperoliidae > Hyperolius > Hyperolius riggenbachi. Next base: position 353,184,459 of record NC_090646.1, on the reverse strand, counting down.
CCCCAACTTGTGGGGCCCCTAAGGAGCTTGAAGGTCCTAAGCAATTGCCCAGGTTGACTCTATGGAAGCACTGGCTTTGGAACTGGGACAGACTTATCTGTTTTAACACACAGGAAGTAGAGGAATAACAGGCATGGTGATACATTTTATGAGGCCGTTTTACTGCCACAGTTTATTTTATATACATTTCCCTTTCCTTTGCTAGAAATAGCATGGTGTCAGTGTGAAACATTCTCTAGTCTAGACCACTTTATACAGTTATACATTTTAAGCTTCAGATCCATGGTACATTTTCAATTTTTTTTTAATTGTGTTCAGGTGTCCCCAACATAATCTTGGTGGCAAACAAGCAGGATATTTATGGATAAAACGCTTAAGGCTGGTTTCACACCAGGACGTTGCGTTTTAGGGGACGTTATGGTCACATAACGTGCCCCTAACGCAACGCCTGGTGCTCCCTGCTTTGGACGTCAGAGTGAGCCGCGTTGTGCAGCTCACTCTGGCGTCCGTGATGCGTACTCTTGTGCGCATGCGGCATCACGTGGTCCCGCCGGCCAATGGCTGCACAGAGCGGCCGCTCCAGGAAGTAAACACTGCACGTCACTGAGTGCAGTGAATATTAATTAGCCATGTGCCTGGCCGCTCTCCGCTCCTACCCAACGTTACTGAGCATGTGCAAGCAGTCTAACGCGGCTCTGCCGCTTAGAAAGTATTGCATGCAGTACGTTGTCTGGTGGCGCAGCGTTACTATGTAACGCAAGGTGGGCACTGTGAACAGCCCATTGATTTTTCATTGCTGTGCGGTGGGGTGCGTTACAGGCTGCTCTAACGTGCGCCTGTAACGTCCCACTGTGAAACCAGCCTAAAAGATACCCGAAGTGACATGTGACATGATGAGATAGACAATGGTATGTACAGTGCCTAGCGCACAAAACTATGCTGTGTTCCTTTTTTTCTTTCTCTGTCTGAAATAGTTAAATATCAGGTATGTAAGTGGCTGACTCGGTCAGGAAGTAACTATAGTGTGACCCTCACTGATAAGAAATTCAAAAACCCTTTCCTAGCAGAAAATGGCGTCTGAGAGCAAAAAATAGATAAAAAGGGGAATTTTTTATCAGTGAGGGTCACACTGTAGTCACTTCCTGTCTGAGTCAGGACTTAGTCAGCCACTTACATACCTGATATTTAACTCTTTCAGTCAGAGAAAGAAAAAAGAAACACAGCATAGTTATTTGTGCTAGGCACTGTACATACACATGTCTATCTCATCATGTCACGTCACCTCGTCCTTTAATGGCGTGCTGCAGAGCCACACAACCGAGCACACAAATGATTTCCCCCCCCCTTTTCTGCCCACCAACAGAGCTTTCTGTTGGTGGGCTCTGATCACTGCTGCAATGTTTATTTAATTTTTTACTTTATTTTTGTTTTTTTAAATAAATTTTGCTACAGTCCTACCAGGAGTCTCTGCAGTGCAGTGAATATTAATTAGCCATGTGGTTGGCCGCAGAGGAGGAGGGGAGACCTCCTCTTCCAACGTTACTGAGCATGTGCAAGCAGTCTAACGCTGCTTAGCCCAGTATAACGTACAGCATGCAGCACTTTGTTTAAACGTGCTGCGTTACTATGTAACGCAACGTGGGCACCGTGAACAGCACATTGATTGTACAGTGCTGTGAGTTAGGCTGCGATACTGGCTGCTGTAACGTGGGACTTAAAGAGGAACTCCAGTGAAAATAATTTAATAAAAAAAAGTTTTACAATTTTTATGTATAAATGATTTAGTCAGTGTTTGCTCATTGTAAAATCTTTCCTCTCCCAGATTCACATTCTGACATGTATTACATGGTGACATTGTTACTGTGGGCAAGTTATGTAGCTGTTTCTAGCTGCTCTGGCTGTTACAGACAACTTTAAACAGCCATTTCCTGTCTGTGAACATTGTTACATTGTGGCAGTTTGCCCAGAGTACCGTGGTATTCAGAGCCTCTTGTGGGAGGGGTTTCAGCACAAAATTAGTCACACAGCGCCCCCTGATGGTCTGTTTGTGAAAATCATTCTATTTCTCATGTAAAAGGGGGTATCAGCTACTGATTGGGATAAAGTTCAATTCTTGGTTGGAGTTTCTCTTTAAACGTCCCACTGTGAAACCAGCCTTAAACAATGATGCTGGCCAGCCTCCCGGCTCGCTACACCGTTTTTTGGCAGTTGGGCAGAGCAACCGTCATTCACTAGGTGCTTTTAAAAATAAATAAATCCCTGAGAGTCCCCCATGAAGAGATGGACTAGTCCAAAACCTGCTGCTTTTGTCAGATTTCTACTACCTACTGTAAGTGACAGCAACATAGGAGAAAAGTAATTTATGGCTCATTTTACCCTGGAAAAAAAACATACTTCTTATTTGTATAGGTTTGCACATATTTAAAATTTTGCAATGTTTCACCATAGTGCCCCTTTAAAGAAAACCTGAACTAAAAATAAAAAGTCAAAACAACCGTACACAAGTCATACTTACCTCCTGTGTAGTCTATTTCTGAAGCTCTTTCTCCACTCCTGTGTCCCATTTGTCCACTGTGATCAATGGAATTCTCCATCCTCCATTTTAAAAATGGCCATTACCCCATAACAACTTCCTGGTCAGCACACTGTTAAACTGTAATATCACCCACTTGAGCCTTAGGGAAACATGGACATTACCTTGCACATTCAGTTGTAACTGACAGCTGCTGTGACATAACTGACAGCAACTGGTATATTTCAGTTCTGACAAAATCTTGACAGAACTGGAAGGGATCACTGTAAGAAGAAAATAGTGAGCTTCTGAGAGGAACCAACAGTGAGGTTAGTATGCAATATTCATTTGCAGCTACATCTTGTGTTTGTTTATTTTAAAAAAATTTACTCGCTTCAGGTTCCCTTTAAGTACATTGGTTTCTACCTATCATTGCCATGGACAGCTCTGTCTTAACCCCCTTGGCGGTACAATAAATCCGCCAGGGGGCAGCGCAGCACTTTTAATTTTTTTTTTTTTAAAAGCATGTAGCTAGCTTAGCGCTAGCTACAGGCTTCCCCCCTCCCTCCGCTATCCCTCCCACCCCTCCGATCGCCGCCGGCGCCTTTACCCTGCAGGGAATCCCGTTCTGAACGGGATTCCCTGTATGGGCTTCCCCGTCGCCATGGCGACGATCGCGATGACGTCAGCGGGCATTCCAATCCACCCCTCGGCGCTGCCTGGCACTGATTGGCCAGGCAGCGAAAGGGGTCTGGGGGGGGGGGGGGGGCGGCCCGGATAGCGGCGAATCGGCGGGCAGCGGCGGCGATCGTCATGCACACGCAGCTAGCAAAGTGCTAGCTGCATGTAGCAAAAAAAAATTATGTAAATCGGCCCAGCAGGGCCTGAGCGGCACCCTCCGGCGGCTTACCCCGTGTCTAGCACGGGGTTACCGCTAAGGAGGTTAAGCCTCTTCTGCTACAAATGGCACATGTCCAAAATCAGCTCGGGGTTACCGCTAAGGAGGTTAAGCCTCTTCTGCTACAAATGGCACATGTCCAAAATCAGCTCTCAGCTTTTTATTACTGAAAGGAGTTGGTCTTAAAATGTACCTGAGGTAATGTGACCTGATGAGATAAACATGTACAGTGCCAAGCGTACACCTGTTTAGGCTATGTTCCCGTTTAGTTTTTTCTTTTTTCTGCCTGAAAGTTAATCAGTTAAATATTAAATAATCAGGTAAGCAAGTGACAGTTTCTCTCCAGTCAGGACCTAGTTGGACTAGAGTGTAAAACTCATTCATAAGGGATTACAGCCATAAAAAACTGGCAGAGAACAGCCTCTGGGTACATGGGATAGATAAAATGCTGTTACATTTAGTGCTTGTTATTCTTATGCAAGGTATAACTAAGTTCTTATACCGTACCATGCTGTATGCGAAGCAGGTGGTTTTAGCACCATCGCCAGGCGCCGAAGCCAGGTGGCCCATAGCAGCAATGTTATGTTGCGCAGGGCGAGTATGAGTAATTTGGGGCTCCAGCGATCGCCAGACCTCGCATTACACCTCCCTCAGTTTGTGACGACTCGGAGGGGGAATAGTCTAATGCTAGTAAATAAGTTTTTAAAGGGTCTCAATGCTGTAAATTTAAAAAGATTTTATACATACCTGGGGCTTCCTCCAGCCCCTTCCTCGCTGATCGCTCCCTCGCAGCCGTTTACTGCTGCCTGCAGCTTTGTGAACTTGGTCCCGTCACTGACGCAGGAGAAATGCGCCCTTTGCGTATCTCTCCACCAGCTGCTTATGCCAGACTGGCTCTGACTGACAGAAGTGCGGGGACCCGGTTCCCGAAGCTGCGGGCAGCGGAGAACGGCGCTGTGGGAGCGATCGGAGCGCATGGGGCTGGAGGAAGCCCTAGGTATGTATAAAATCTTTTTAAATTTACAGCTCTGGTACACTTTAAGCATGGATTCCTGGATTGGACAGACTGGTTCCTGAATACCATATTAGCATATACTGTAGGCTACTGTGTAAGGCAGAAGTGCCACGATTTCCCAGAGCAATCGCGATTTGGCTACTGTAGTCAGTGATGTGATCACTCCCAAACTGCTGCAAGCAGCATTTTGGGACTGCATTACTGCTTGTGGTACCACCCCCATTAGGTTTCACTAGCGAAGCTCTTTGCTAATCTTTTGCAAAGCCAGGCTAGTGGGTCTCGGCCCTTAGGCCTTGTTCACATTACAAATTGCCAGCGCTGTCGCAAGCGCTGAGCGATTTTATACTGTGATTTTTGAAGAGCTTTTCCCTGTGATTTGCACTTTTCTAAGTACTATTGTGGAGCGATGGATTTTTTTCACTTCCGGATGTCAGTCAGGAAGTGAACTTTTTGACCCAGAAATGAATGAATGTATTTATTCATGAAATCGTAATTCAAAGTGCTTTTTCAAGCGCTTTGCGGTTTCCCTATAATTTCTTTTAAATGGCAAATGTTCAAAAAAATAGTGCAGGTACCGCATTTGCGATTTAATAGAAAACTCGATGCTCAAGTATGAACACTCGCATTCAATTTTTTTTTTGTACCATTTTGAGAAACATGATCTCTAGTCATCAGTGTGATGAATGTAACTAAATTCCTGTGTTGAAATTTTAAGACGCACACACACACACACGCACGTCATATACGTATGAAACAAAAAAATGTGCATATTCAACTTTTCTTTTATTACCGTTAGTCCAATCCGTATTGTGATACAATTTATATGTGGTAAAGCTATCCATTAATTGCATAAATTGTTAAATTTATACTAGATCAGGTGAACAGTAGGGGGGGGGGGGGGGGGGTGTCAATGGGATGCAAATAATTCTGAGTTGATGCAGTAATATGTAAGTTTATGCAACTTGAAAATGGACTTCTACCTTAGCAGGATTTGTTTGGTCTACTTTCCAGCTGCCTACATTTACATACTACATTTACATACAGAATATACATAATGTATGCATTTGTGTTTTGTTTGCTTTTTTTCATGCAATTTATTATTTTCCATTTCTCAATGGAGTAAAATGGTCATATGTATTTTTTTAAAAAAAATGCATTACTCTTTGTCTCCATTGAGATACATCATGTGTTTTACATGCGTTTTTGAAAACCATTCAACAAGTTGTGCGTTTTGAAAAAGGCCCATTTTCAAATGCGTTTTTACCTGTGGCTCATAGAATTTCATTATATGCAAAAATGCCAGTGTTTTCCACAAGTCTTGAAATTCTGAATAGTGTGCCACTAGCCCAGGGATGTCAAACCGGTCCTTCGAGGGCAAAGATCCTCGCACATTTTTGGTACAGCTCAAATTAATTGATGGGTCTGAATCAGGAAAGGTGTGGTCCATCTGGTAGAACACATTCCTCTCTTTCTCAGCTCATCCTAAACACTGGCATGGATCTGGCCCTCCAGGCCTGGAGTTCAACACCTGTGCACTAGCCTCCTCAATCAGATTTAAGGTGCGTACACACGCACTACTACAGAGAACGACGGGTCCGTCAGACCCTCCCGCTGGACAGTCGTTCTCCCGGCAGTAGTGCGTGTGTACAGTCTGTCTGCAGACTGATAAGGCTGTTTGGCCTCATCAGACTGTACACACGCACTACTGTCGGGAGAACGACCGCCCAGCGGGAGGGTCTGACGGTCCCGTTGTCCTCTGTAGTAGTGCGTGTGTACGCACCTTCAGCTAGGAATGGTCAATAAGATGTAAATCGCACCACATTCATACAGGATTATTTAAATGTTGTATGTAAATTTATGCAGCTTGAAAATGGACCAATTGAATTCCACCTTGGCAAGATTCAATTGGTCTGTTTTCAAGCTGCATAAATTTGCATAATCCTGAATCAACTCGGAACGATGTGCATCTTATTGGCCACCTCTAGATTTTATTAGAAAGGTGTTGTTAAGGTGTTGTTAATCAAGACTCCAACAAAGCAAACTTGCTCTTATATTAACCCTTCTCACATTGGATTGTTAAAAAAAACAAAACATCAAGCCTGTGTATATCTTCATGTATTCAGTCACCATGAGTTGTTTATGGACAACATTTTTAAAAGATATATATATGGTTGGTCATTCACTCCTCTTCAGTTGTGAAGCATTGTTTTTTGGAAAGGGGTGTAGCTGGGTTGTCACTCATCATCTGCCTCATTCAAATGTATGGGAAGCATGACCAAACTGTCACTCAACCCCTCTCTCACAGGGATGAATGGAGAAGTTTTGCAGTGACTAGGTAGAAGGTCAGCAGTCCACTTGTGAAGAAAGGCATGGTACTAGCTGTTAAGATAAAAGGCATAGATTTATTCAATTCAAGTTTTTTAAAGTTTAAATAAAGTGCAGTAGGGCAAGTTGGTGCCGAGGAGACTGAATGGCCATCTCAGTGGTAGTGCAATGAAAGGCTGACTCAAATGGAGTGTCATAGAGTGCTTGTCCAGAGCAACATGGACTGTGCTGCCAAACATGAAAAATTATGCTATTTGGATCTTTTTTTTTAACACAGATATTGCTTGTATAAGTAACACAAGAAATATCTTTATTAAAAAAAGTTCCAAATGGCATCATTTTTACTTCTCATTGGTAAAGCAGATGGAAAGGTAAAATATTTTTACCTCAAGAAAAGCTTTAACCGTTTCCAGTGCTGTGTCGACATCGGCCTTTTCCAGCATGTCCAATGTCTGTCATAGTCCGACATAGGAAAAATGGCTGCCACTGGGTGACATTGTTGCCAGATAAAATTTGGCACAGCATCAGGCCCTATCTCCGGCTTCTATGCCACCTACATTCAATTTTACCAGGGAGTATTGGACTAATCACTTAAGGCGCTGTTGCTGAATCTAGTCCAAGACGGCGTTACTCTGTCAGTGATCTGCAAACTTGGCTCTCCAGATGTTAAGGAACTACAAGTCCCATGTGCATTGCAGGAGTCTGACAGCCACAGCCATGATTCATAAAGGCAAATGCATTGTGGGACTTGTAGTTCCTTAACAGCTGGAGAGCCAAGTTTGCAGATCACTGCTCTATGTGGATCAAAGTATTGGACAAAGTCTGACGCTTTGATCCCTTTCAGCACCACGTTGTACCGCGTAATTGTGAAATTACACTGGTGCATGTGTACGAGGGTGGAGCTACAGTATTGAAAGTTGTGTGCGGGACACAATAATTGCAGATAAGGATCGTAGGTGCAGCAGATGCTGACAGAAGCAATGGAAGACATGTCTGTTCTCACTAGGCTGGCCACTGGTCTTCTGTTACATTGAATATGCTGCGGCACTGCTGCTTGTGTCCACCACAGGAAACAAATGCTGGTATACAGATCAGAGGTATGGTGCAACAGTCCATTGAGAATCCTCTCTCAATGCGAGGCTGGATACCCATTGGTCTGTTGCAATCTAATGGGGGAGCTCCATAATGCTTCTACAGGGGCTCAGGTCTGTGTACTGGCACTTCTACCCTGGGTTGGATCTGTGCGGCGGTGGAATGGACAGGTCGTGGCTGCAGCCAACTGGATGCATATGTGAATGAGGCGCACGGACACTGCAGGGATGAGGAACAACTTATTTTCAGTAAAAATACACCAAATACTGCGCTCATGCACAACAAACTTAATATGCAATTCCCAGTGTATTAAAACACATAAACACATCAGAGTGTCCAGTCCAGACTACATCTAATGGAGCGCTCCTCCTTAGTGTGTATTTCACTTAAAAAGTCTTTTATAGAGGCTGCGAGGTGGCCAATACCTCGGAAGCTGATATGGGCCCGGAAAGTTACACCATCTGGTGAGTCTATGCCTGAAAGGGGGAATCCCCGGATGCACTGAATGTGAATAGCTCCCTTATGTGAAGAATATATGAGTGCCTCCCTATTTACTATAAAAAACTTATTTTCAGTAATTGTTTTGCTTGTAAATGTGTGGAAAGGTTATTTTTATTAGGTGAAAATTAAGTCATTAATGACAAATTTTGTGAATTGACGCCCTTGTGTGGATAAATGATTTGCCTATGGTCAATTCTGGATTTAAACATAGTATAAACCATGTTTTTTGGTTGTTTTTTTTTTTTTGGTTGTTTTTAATGTGCCTTAACTACCTAACAACCACGTCACGCCTATGGGTGTGACTGCAGCGGCAGCCCCAGGACCGCCAAACGCCGATTGGCGTCAAGTCCTGGAGCTGCAGTTTGGCAGGGAACGCGTGCGCGCATTTGCGATTGTTCCCTGCCAGTTCACGGAGCGGTGCTCCGTGATCAGCCTGCTATCCGCGATCGGGGCTTGCAGGCTGTTTAGAGTCTAAAGGGGAAATAATACCCCTTTGTTTACAATTGTACAACGATGCGATCTCCTGCAGCGCTATACAAGGGATACTGGGGTGTCCCTCAGAGCGGCTCGATCTGCGTGGCCTCTCATAGGCTGATGCCTATGAGAGGCTGGGAGCAGTGCCGATCACCATCCCAAAAAAAAAAAAAAAAAAAAAAAAAAAAGGCAGCAGCAAACAGAGACCTCCGACAGAGTAAGGACACTATAAGGAGGTAAAATAATTTGTGTGCTGAGTTGTAGGGCTGTGCAGCACCCTAACAAAGCTGCACGGCCCTATGTAATGAAAAATAGCCTGGTCACTGGGGGGATGTAAGCCTGAGGTCCTGAAGTGGTTGAAGAGTAACTGTCAGGCATAAAATCAAAAATCAATTCTTTATTTTTATCTGGTAAACAAGTAATAAGGATGCTAACCTGGCAATCCAAAAGTTAAAAACCACTCTTACTTTTCTTCTCCATGGAACATTATTCCCCAGGTCCCCTGGCTCTTTTATTTGGTACATCTGCCGGACAAACAAAGTTGCAGGGCATGCTCGTTTTTTTTTCTTCTTTACTTTCCTCCCCTTTTCCCCTCAGACATAACTAATGCAACCTGATTGGCTGAAGCATCCCTCCCTCCCGTTTTCCCCTTTCACACCTCTATTCTTCTCTGATTTGCTAATATTTCGCATGGTGAGAAAATTACTCACCCCTGATGCAGCTTCTGAAATCCGATCCATACAAATACTGTATATACTAGAGTATAAGCCGACCCCCAACTTTTACCAAAAAAAAGCAGGAAAAAGTGAGTGACCCAAGTATAAGCCGAGGGTAGGAAATGCTGCAGGGACCCAATAGACTTTGGGGGTCTGGAAAAGGACCCAGGTAAGTAAATGGCAACTTTTTGATGGTGTGGGTGGAATTATAATTCTAATAATTAAAAATAATGTTATCTAATGGAATAAGAACAGGGACTCAGAGGTTGCAGCTGTTCCTTTCCTATCCTTCAAGCATGCTCACTGCTCAGTCTCAATCAGGTAATTGTTCCTGGCCCAGTGTGATATTGTCTGTGAGCCATGTGGAGTCCAGGCCGTAATCGGAGGCCAGGGAGGATACCAGCAAGTTGCTGCCTGTAAATAATGTCACAGTACTCCCTTCACACAGACACACACGATATAAAAAGTGCTGTCTCCTAGTGCCTTGCCTGCATGTGTATAGAGCGAGTGTCCCCCTCATAAACAGTGCTGTGTATGGCATGCAGATACTTGTTGTGCCCCCCGCCACGTGTGGGTATGCGGTGGTGATGATTGTGAATTGTGGCCCCCGAGTGGCCCCACCAGTATATGCAGGGTGATGTGAATGCCCCCCTCCCCAGTATATGCGGAGTGATGCGTAACGGAGCGTGCTTCCTTCACTCACCGTTCAGCGTTGTCCACCTCGATTCCGCATTAGCCTCTCTCTCATTGCTATGCCACCCGTTCAGCTCGGTCCACCTAGATGCCATATCAGCCTCTCTCTGTCTCATCACTATGATGCCCTCCACCACCAGAGGGCGTCATAGCGATGAGACAGAGAGGGGCTGGTACGTCATCGAGGTGGACAGAGCTTAATCGGTGTCATAGCGATGAGAGAGAGGCCGATGTGGAATCGAAGCGGACTGCGCTGAATGGTGAGTGACGGAAGCACGCTCTGTTACACATCACTCCGCATATACCGGGGAGGGGGGCCACCGGGAGGGGCATTCACATCACTCTGCATATACTGGAGAGTATAACCAGAATCTGCACACCATCACAACATTGTTTATGAGAGGGACACTCGCTCTATACACATGCCGGCAAGGCACTCCGAGGGAGAGCAGTCTCCATTTTTTACATGGCAGTGTACTCGGGAGAGGTGTCTCGTGTATAAGCCGACACCCCCACTTATAGGCGATTTTTGGGGGTCAAAAAGTCGGCTTATACTCAAGTGTATACGGTAAACCAGCCCTGCAGAGTCGCACAATGATGATTTATGACAATGCACTTTCTTACCACAGAGCTGTGTGGGAGTGTCTGAAGATTGGAAGGAGGGCTCATATCCACCTCTGTGCTCTACTGAAGCACACCCACGTTACAATCATCCTAAATTTTAAACTAAATGTCTTACATTGCGACTCCTGTACATACAGAAACTGTTACCCCTCTTTTTACATAGTAAGTCTGACCACTCTGACTGAAGGCAGCTGGTGAATGACCAGTGACCAGCAAATACCACTGACAGGCTCATTGATAAAGAGTAAGACCTTTGCGCACACACGCTAGATTTTCAGCTGAGGTGTCCAGTTGGAGCTACTTTGGCTGAGAATCTAGTGTGTGAACAGCAGGCCCTGATGTCGGTGAGCGAGCCGGATTATAAAATCAACATGTCTGAGCACAGGCCAAGACTATTGTTATCCTCCATGACACTCCTGCTTCATGGCTTTTTGTTGTGCCCCATGTCATCATCCCTCCGCTCCCTGCATGCTTTGCTAGACTCTAGGCAAGTGATGCATGTACAGAGCTCGGCCCAAACTGTTGCCAAGGGCGTCGAGTTCTGATCCCTGTGGGTGATAGAGTTTGTGCGTGTTTATAAGAATCCACTCCCACGGTGCATCTGCTGGCTACACATAGCTGCCACCCTCTTATGCTGGGAACACACGAAGCAGTTTCCCGCCCAATCGATGGAATTATTATTATTATAATTGGGCGATTTTGTTCGACATGCCTGATCTGTTTGCGGTCGTGAAAGGGATCGATTTTGCGAAGTTATCATTGGAAAATCGATCCCTTTATCGATGGGGAGCAGTTTGGACATGTACACTTGGTACAACTTCCTGTCCAATTGGGCAGGAAATTGCATTGTGTGTTCCCAGAATTAGCCTTGCTAGTGTTCCTCCTCCACTGAGTCCAATTAATGAGGTTGCTCTCTCATGTCCTAAGTAATTGGCTAGTTGTTTTTCGGAATTGCATGCTATAGCTCAGCATCAGGATAAGGGGGAGGTTCTGAGCAATGGTAATATAGGGGAGGAGAGGTAAATGCCCCTTGAGTTATCCCTGTACTGTAATACGGTATCCCTAGAGATTGATGGACTGTACCGCTAGCAGAGTCCATTGCAAGGTCTGCTGCCACTCTAGAGTGGAGGTGTGCCTTTGGTCGATTAACAATGTTATTATTATTTAGTATTTTTATATAGCGCAGACATCTAACGCAGAACTGTACAGTATATATTTTGTCTCTAACTGTCCCTCAGAGGGGCTCACAATCGAATCCCTACCATTGTCGCATGTATAATGTAGTGAATGTATCGTAGTCTATGGCCAATTTTAAGGGGGAGCTAATTAACTTTTCTGTATGTTTTTGGGATGTGGGAGGAAACTGGAGTGCTCAGAAGAAACACACGCAGACATACAAACTCCTTGCAGATAGTGCCCTGGCTGGGATTTGAACCATGGACCCAGCGCTGCAAGGCGAGAGTGCTAACCACTACGCCACTTTGCTGCCTATCTGGAAAAATGTGTTGTGTGCGTTAGATTGCAACACCACAAACAATGGGAAAACACTGGCAACCTCTGCATATCTACAGTATTTCGATTAGTTGTTTGCTTTGGTAAAATGCAGGGCAGCAGACACTGGTCTGCAGAGATACATAGAGTATTTTTTGATCTTCATATTTTTCTTTTCTATATTTGAAGTAGAATTCCTGTTTGAAAGGGACCTCTGTCAGTAGGATACATCTGGCACCCAGCACTTATCTGTAAAATCTGTGTGGAGGCCTGGCCTGAGTTGAGCGAAACCTTATTACTCTTGACCTTTGCAATGTGTTTATTTAAGATGTAGACCCACCCCACTTCTCCTCAGCAGTTGTATTTACCTTAACCCACGTGGATGCCTGGGTTAACCCTTAATCAAAGCATGGCAGCAGATCAGTTACAGCTGCAAAATGGCTTACAGCATACACAGGCTTTGAATTCACAACACAGGTCGGGTTTACTGGCTAGTTAGTTACAGACTACCCAGCAAGCTCATGGTGAACCAGAACTCATTGGAGTGTGTAAGGGGCTACAAAGGACCAAAAGCCCTCTTACTAAAATGATAAGCAAAACAAGTTTGCCTTCTTAAAACAGAAGGTATTTGCGATAATTCATAATAGTAAGAAAAGTCAACATGCTCATGATAATATTGAGTGAAGGAAGTCTGGACGCAGGAGCTCCCTCTCCCACTGCTCCGCATAACAGCATGTCCTTTCAGTTTGTAACTGATTCTACACAAACACATACACCCCTCTAGTGCTGGGCAGGAATGAGAGGGGGTGAGGGGCCTTTAAACTGGCATTCCTAAACAAATTCCTCTAATGACAAGACCTTTAGAAATAAATTGTATACTTTGCTTCTGTTACAGGAAGCATGCTTAATTGTTTAACAAACTCAATATTGATATCATCTCCCTCTTGCAATAAAAACATTCATTAATGTACTGGCAAAATTAAGTCAACATTGCACAGATGTAGAACACTTTATTCTGTCTTTGCTACTTTTACAAATGTTATTAAGGTTCATGAAATACTGGCTAACCCCTACTGACAAGCAGGTTCCATTGCCAGAGATTGTTTGTAAGTAGAATTTGTTTGCAAGTTGAGTCCTGTGCTGTACATACGGTTGTGAAACATAGATGATTGACTTTTGGACAACTCTGCATTTGGGCATATAGTAATAAACCTGTTTTAAAGTAGACCTAAACTCTTGCACAGGACAGGAAAACATAGAGACATGCACCCTGTACAAGTTCTTCTCAAAAAAATTAGCATATTGTGATAAAGTTCATTATTTTCTGTAATGTACTGATAAACATTAGACTTTCATATATTTTAGATTCATTACACACAACTGAAGTAGTTCAAGCCTTTTATTGTTTTAATATTGATGATTTTGGCATACAGCTCATGAAAACCCAAAATTCCTATCTCAAAAAATTAGCATATGCTATCCGACCAATAAAAGAAGTTTTTAAAACAAAAAAAAGTCAACCTTCAAATAATTATGTCCAGTTATGTACTCAATACTTGGTCGGGAATCCTTTTGCAGAAATGACTGCTTCAATGCAGCGTGGCATGGAGGCAATCAGCCTGTGGCACTGCTCAGGTGTTATGGAGGCCCAGGATGCTTCGATAGCGGCCTTAAGCTCATCCAGAGTGTTGGGTCTTGCATTTCTCAACTTTCTCTTCACAATATCCCACAGATTCTCTATGGGGTTCAGGTCAGGAGAGTTGGCAGGCCAATTGAGCACAGTAATACCATGGTCAGTAAACCATTTACCAGTGGTTTTGGCACTGTGAGCAGGTGCCAGGTCGTGCTGAAAAATGAAATCTTCATCTCCATAAAGCTTTTCAGCAGATGGAAGCATGAAGTGCTCCAAAATCTCCTGATAGCTAGCTGCATTGACCCTGCTCTTGATAAAACACAGTGGATCAACACCAGCAGCTGACATGGCACCCCAGACCATCACTGACTGTGGGTACTTGACAGTGGACTGCAGGCATTTTGGCATTTCCCTCTCCCCAGTCTTCCTCCACACTCTGGCACCTTGATTTCCGAATGACATGCAAAAGTTGCTTTCATCCAAAAAAGTACTTTGGACCACTGAGCAACAGTCCAGTGCTGCTTCTCTGTAGCCCAGGTCAGGCGCTGCTGCCGCTGTTTCTGGTTCAAAAGTGGCTTGACCTGGGGAATACGGCACCTGTAGCCCATTACCTGCACACGCCTGTACACGGTGGTTCTGGATGTTTCTACTCAAGACTCAGTCCACTGCTTCCGCAGCTCCCCCAAGGTCTGGAATCGGTCCTTCTCCACAATTTTCCTCAGGGTCCGGTCACCTCTTCTCGTTGTGCAGCGTTTTCTGCCACACTTTTTACTTCCCACTGAGGTGCCTTGATACAGCACTCTGGGAACAGCCTATTTGTTCAGAAATTTCTTTCTGTGTCTTACCCTCTTGCTTGAGGGTGTCAATGATGGCCTTCTGGACAGCAGTCAGGTCGGCAGTCTTACCCATGATTGCGGTTTTGAGTAATGAACCAGGCTGGGAGTTTTTAAAAGCCTCAGGAATCTTTTGCAGGTGTTTAGAGTTAATTAGTTGATTCAGATGAGTAGGTTAATAGCTCGTTTAGAGAACCTTTTCATGATGTGCTAATTTTTTGAGATAGGAATTTTGGGTTTTCATGAGCTGTATACCAAAATCATCAATATTAACCACTTCCCGACCGCCGTATATACAAATGGCGGCCGGTAAGTGCACCCCGCAAGGACCGCCGTATAGACAAATGGCGGCGGTCCTTGTAGGGGCATGGGCGGAGCGATCGCGTCATCAGTGACGCGATCCTCCGCCTGGCGCCGCTCACCCACCGCAACATCCCGCCAGCCATACGGAAGCGCCGGCGGGATGTTAACCCGACGATCGCCGCATACAAAGTGTATAATACACTTTGTAATGTTTACAAAGTGTATTATACAGACTGCCTCCTGCCCTGGTGGTCCCAGTGTCCGAGGGACCACCAGGGCAGGCTGCAGCCACCCTAGTCTGCACCAAGCACACTGATTTCCCCCCCCCCCCCTGCCCCAGATCGCCCACAGCACCCATCAGACCCCCTGCCCACCCCCCAGACCCCTGTTTGCCCCCCATCACCCCCCTAATCACCCATCAATCACTCCCTGTCACTATCTGTCAATGCTGTTTTTTTTTTTTATCCCCCCCCTGCCCCCTGCTCCCTCCTGATCACCCCCCCACCCCTCAGATTCTCCCCAGACCCCCCCACCCCATGTACTGTATGCATCTATCCCCCCTGATCACCTGTCAATCACCCATCAATCACCCCCTGTCACTGCCACCCATCAATCAGCCCCTAACCTGCCCCTTGCGGGCAATCTGATCACCCACCCACACCAATAGATCGCCCGCAGATCCGACATCAGATCACCACCCAAGCGCAGCGTTTACATCTATTCTCTCCTCTAAACACCCACTAATTACCCATCAATCACCCCCTATCACCACCTGTCACTGTTACCCATCAGATCAGACCCTAATCTGCCCCTTGCGGGCACCCAATCACCCGCCTACACGCTCAGATTGCCCTCAGACCCCCCCTTATCAATTCGCCAGTGCAATATTTACATCTGTTCTCCCCTGTAATAACCCACTGATTACCTGTCAATCACCTATCAATCACCCATCAATCACCCCCTGTCACTGCCACCCATCAATCACCCCCTGTCACTGCCACCAGCCCCTAACCTGCCCCTTGTGGGCAATCTGATCACCCACCCACACCAATAGATCACCCGCAGATCCGACGTCCGATCACCTCCCAAGTGCAGTGTTAACATCTGTTCTCTACCCTAAACACCCACTAATTACCCATCAATCACCCCCTGTCACTGCTACCTATCAGATTAGACCCCTATCTGCCCCTAGGGCACTCAATCACCACACCCTCAGAATGCTCTCAGACCCCAGCCCTGATCACCTCGCCAGTGCATTGCTTGCATCTATTCCCCCCACTAATCACACCTTGAGACACCCATCAATCACCTCCTGTCACCCCCTAGCACACCTACCCATCAGATCAGGCCCTAATTTGCCCCGTGTGGGCTCCTGATCACTCGGCCAAACCCTCAGATCCCCCTCAGACCCCCTTCCGATCACCTCCCCAGTGCATTGATTGCATCTATTTTCCCCTCTAACCACCCCCTGAGACACCCATCAATCACCTCCTGTCACCCCCCTAGCACTCCTATCCATCAGATCAGGCCCAATACAACCTGTCATCTAAAAGGCCACCCTGCTTATGACCGGTTCCACAAAATTCGCCCCCTCATAGACCACCTGTCATCAAAATTTGCAGATGCTTATACCCCTGAACAGTCATTTTGAGACATTTGGTTTCCAGACTACTCACGGTTTTGGGCCCGTAAAATGCCAGGGCGGTATAGGAACCCCACAAGTGACCCCATTTTAGAAAAAAAGACACCCCAAGGTATTCTGTTAGGTGTATGACGAGTTCATAGAAGATTTTATTTTTTGTCAAAAGTTAGCGGAAATTGATTTTTATTGGTTTTTTTTCACAAAGTGTCATTTTTCACTAACTTGTGACAAAAAATAAAATCTTCTATGAACTCGCCATACACCTAACGGAATACCTTGGGGGGTCTTCTTTCTAAAATGGGGTCACTTGTGGGGTTCCTATACTGCCCTGGCATTTTAGGGGCCCTAAACCGCGAGGGGTAGTGTAGAAAACAAATGCCTCAAAATGACCTGTGAATAGGACGTTGGGCCCCTTAGCGCACCTAGGCTGCAAAAAAGTGTCACACATGTGGTACCGCCGTACTCAGGAAAAGTAGTATAATGTGTTTTGGGGTGTATTTTTACACATACCCATGCTGGGTGGGAGAAATTTCTATGTAAATGGACAATTGTGTGTAAAAAACATCAAACAATTGTCATTTACAGAGATATTTCTCCCACTTAGCATGGGTATGTGTAAAAATACACCCCAAAACACATTATACTACTTCTCCTGAGTACGGCGGTACCACATGTGTGGCACTTTTTTACACCCTAAGTACGCTAAGGGGTCCAATGAGTACCTTTAGGATTTCACAGGTCATTTTGCAACATTTGGTTTCAAGACTACTCCTCACGGTTTAGGGCCCCTAAAATGCCAGGGCAGTATAGGAACCCCACTAATGACCCCATTTTAGAAAGAAGACACCCCAAGGTATTCCGTTAGGAGTATGGTGAGTTCATAGAAGTTTTTATTTTTTTGTCACAAGTTAGCGGAAATTGATATTAATTGTTTTTTTTCACAAACTTGTGACAAAAAAATAAAAACTTCTATGAACTCACCATACTCCTAACGGAATACCTTGGGGTGTCTTCTTTCTAAAATGGGGTCATTAGTGGGGTTCCTATACTGCCCTGGCATTTTAGGGGCCCTAAACCATGAGGAGTAGTCTTGAAACAAAAATGACCTGTGAAATCCTAAAGGTACTCATTGGACTTTGGGCCCCTTAGCGCAGTTGGGGTGCAAAAAAGTGCCACACATGTGGTATCGCCGTACTCGGGAGAAGTAGTACAATGTGTTTTGGGGTGTATTTTTACACATACCCATGCTGGGTGGGAGAAATACCGCTGTAAATGGACAATTGTGTGTAAAAAAAATCAAAAGATTGTCATTTACAGAGGTATTTCTCCCACCCAGCATGGGTATGTGTAAAAATACACCCCAAAACACGTTGTACTACTTCTCCCGAGTATGGCGATACCACATGTGTGGCACTTTTTTGCACCCTAACTGCGCTAAAGGGCCCAAAGTCCAATGAGTACCTTTAGGATTTCACAGGTCATTTTGAGAAATTTCGTTTCAAGACTACTCCTCACGGTTTAGGGCCCCTAAAATGCCAGGACAGTATAGGAACCCCACAAATGACCCCATTTTAGAAAGAAGACACCCCAAGGTATTCCGTTAGTAGTATGGCGAGTTCATAGAAGATTTTATTTTTTGTCACAAGTTAGCGGAAATTGATTTTAATTGTGTTTTTTCACAAAGTGTCATTTTCCGCTAACTTTTGACAAAAAATAAAATCTTCTATGAACTCACCATACTCCTAACGGAATACCTTGGGGTGTCTTCTTTCTAAAATGGGGTCATTTGTGGGGTTTCTATACTGCCCTGGCATTTTAGGGGCCCTAAACCGTGAGGAGTAGTCTTGAAACGAAATTTCTCAAAATGACCTGTGAAATCCTAAAGGTACTCATTGGACTTTGGGCCCTTTAGCGCAGTTAGGGTGCAAAAAAGTGCCACACATGTGGTATCGCCGTACTCAGGAGAAGTAGTATAATGTGTTTTGGGGTGTATTTTTACACATACCCATGCTGAGTGGGAGAAAGATCTCTGTAAATGGACAATTGTGTGTAAAAAAAAATTAACAAATTGTCATTTACAGAGATATTTCTCCCACCCAGCATGGGTATGTGTAAAAATACACCCCAAAACACATTATACTACTTCTCCTGAGTACAGCAATACCACATGTGTGGCACTTTTTTGCAGCCTAACTGCGCTAAGGGGTCCAAAGTCCAATGAGCACCTTTAAGCTTTACAGGGGTGCTTACAATTTAGCACCCCCCAAAATGTCAGGACAGTAAACACACCCCACAAATGACCCCATTTTGGAAAGCAGACCCTTCAAGGTATTCAGAGAGGGGCATGGTGAGTCCGTGGCAGATTTCATTTTTTTTGTCGCAAGTTAGAAGAAATGGAAACTTTTTTTTTTTCTCACAAAGTGTAATTTTCCGCTTACTTGTGACAAAAAATATCTTCTATGAACTCACTATGCCTCTCAGTGAATACTTTGGGATGTCTTCTTTCCAAAATGGGGTCATTTGGGGGGTATTTATACTATCCTGGAATTCTAGCCCCTCATGAAACATGACAGGGGGTCAGAAAAGTCATAGATGCTTGAAAATGAGAAAATTCACTTTTTGCACCATAGTTTGTAAACGCTATAACTTTTACCCAAACCAATAAATATACACTGAATGGGGTTTTTTTTTAATCAAAAACATGTTTGTCCACATTTTTCGCGCTGCATGTATACAGAAATTTTACTTTATTTGAAAAATGTCAGCACAAAGTTAAAAAAATCATTTTTTTGCCAAAATTCATGTCTTTTTTGATGAATATAATAAAAAGTAAAAATCGCAGGAGCAATCAAATAGCACCAAAAGAAAGCTTTATTAGTGACAAGAAAAGAAGCCAAAATTCATTTAGGTGGTAGGTTGTATGAGCGAGCAATAAACCGTGAAAGCTGCAGTGGTCTGAATGGAAAAAAAGTGGCAGGTCCTTAAGGGGTAGAAAGACCTAGGTCCTCAAGTGGTTAAAACAATAAAAGGCTTGAACTACTTGAGTTGTGTGTAATGCATCTAAAATATATGAAAGTCTAATGTTTATCAGTACATTACAGAAAATAATGAACTTTATTACAATATGCTAATTTTTTTGAGAAGGACCTGTATGTATTTAGAGAGTTTAGCCTGTCTAATTCCCCCTCTTATCTGTGTCTAATGTTTTTTTTTTCGTTTTTTTATTTTTATTTTGTTGAAAGTGGACCTGAACGCTTGCACAGTACAGAATGAAAACCGAGAAATGCGGTACTCTATACAATACTCTGTATGTATGTATGTAGAGAGTTTAGCCTGTCTAATTTTCTCCCTCCCTCCCCCCCCTCCCTATCTGCATCTAATCACAAGTTTTAATTTCATCTCTCCCCTGTGTCAGCTGACTGCCACAGCACATACGCTCATTTGAAAGCACAGGATGTTAACAATATGTCTGCTTCCATGAAAGCTGGAAGAAGAAACACTGCAGATTTATTGTAGAATTTGTATCAGCTGTGGCAAAGACATGTTTTTTTGTTTAAAGGTTATTATGCTGTTGTGTATCTTTTAGAGCAGCTCTGAGTTCAGGTCCATATTAAAGGCTGCCCGAGGAGGGCCTAAAGCTACATACTCCCTGGGATGACGAAAGAAGATGAATCTAGGGACGTCCCCCAATGACGAGCACTCTCAGATCCATCTTTCTGCAGGCGACTCTACATAAGATTATACAACGGGTATGAAGGGGAAGTCAAGCAATCGGATTACTTTGCACGGAGTCATCGGGAATCGTAAAGATCCGATCTACCAGGGCGGTGATGGTTTTCATTGTTGTGCAACGCTTAACGACGTTTGCGTGCCTGTACCCAAGTTGCGAGATCATGGAAACGATCGATCATCGCTCAAAAAAATCACCGGTCATCCGAAAAATCGTCAGCTTTACTTTAAATGTGTTTTAACCCCTTGCCGATCGCTCCACGCCAATTGGTGTGAACGTGGCGGCAGCCCCAGGACTACTTCACGCTGATTGGCGTGAATGACTGTGGGCGGGGATTGCAGGAGATCGCACGCGCTGATGCGATTGCATCTCTGCATGAATGACGGAGCTCCGCCTTCAGTCTCCCAGCTGCGATTGCCGCCCAGAGACTGTTAGACGGCGATACTGCTGTCTATTAACCTTGTACAGTGCTGCTATCTACAGCAGTGCTGTACTGGGGACAGCCGTGTGACATGACTGTCCCCCTGGCACTCACAAAAGTGATCCGCTGTCATAGGCTGAAGCCTATGACAGCTGATCACGCTGATTGACTGTACGGGGGAGGGAGGGTTGTAAAATAAATAAATTTAAAAAATAGTTAAATGTATCTAAAAAATAATGTAATAAATATTTGTGGAAAAAAAAAAAACATTGGGGGAGCGATCAGACCCCACCAACAGAGAGCTCTGTTGGTGGGGAGAAAAGGGGGGATCACTTGTGTGCTGAGTTGTGCGGCCCTGCAGCAAGGCCTTAAAGTTGCAGTGGCCCAATTATCAAAAAATGGCCTGGTCACTAGGGGGGGGGTTAACACCACGATCCTCAAGTGGTTAAACTATGCACATCAGTTTATACAATACTGCAACATGTAATAGCAAAAACAGTACAGTATATTTTGTGCATGAAACTTTGTACGTGTGAAATGTAACTTGAGTCATGTGTAAGGCCTCTTGCACACTACATGCGATTCCGATTTGCGTTTTTTTTTTATATCTATTTTCACATGCGTTTCCGATTTTTGATCGGTACTGCATGCTACGATTTTTCTACATTTTTCTTTTGATAGCATCCAGGGAAAATCGAAATCACAAATCTGCATCACAATTCAGATTTGCAGGGGGCCTAAGTGGGGGACTGTCTGTAGTCCTCAGATCTGACAGGTGTAATCATTTACACTGAGTCTTATGATATATCTGCACTCTCCTCAAATCAATCAGTACAATCTTATTATATATTTTTTGGGGGGGTTGGTGTTCTGTCAATTGGTATCATATATGATCACCTGTTTTGTGGTAATATTTGATCTGGCACGCACATGCGAAAGCTGCCCATTACATCATGCAAACTGATCAAGAAAAACATCTGGCTAAAAGTTGTACAGCCTACTGATTGCGAGCGACCACTTCCAGCTCAAAATCTCTCTTTCTGGATCAAAGCAGATCGGACTAGATGGAAAATATAATTCGTTCTGGCTGTATTGATCGACATATTGCCTAACGTTTCATGTGTATGTTCTTTTGCGATATGAAATTGGAAAATCGATCAGATATCTGGAATTTGGCAAAACCCCATACATGTGTATGCTAGCTTTCTACAATAGCTGATAATGTAAAATCTGAATATCGATCTGATTAATCGCTTATGTGGAATTTGAAGTAAAAATCCTGTGTAATGTACCCAGCAAAAAGCATCATACATCCTTCTGACATAAGATGTAACTAAAGACTCCTATGCGCAGGAAGTACAGCAAGGTACAAGGGCAATTGCGTATGTATTTTGCTACATTGTCAACTGCCACTTTTGCTACATTTGTCATGGTTTTGACTCTCTCTGAAAGCAAAAAATGAAACATGCATTCAGAAAACTGCATCTTAGGCCTCGTTCACATCTGCTGCGCTGAAAAACGTGTGAAAGCGCGTGGTAAAAAACGCATGCGCTTGTGCGCGTTTCTGTGCGTTGCGCTGTGCTTCTTTAAAGCACGTTTTGCTTGTTGTACCAGCAGCAGTTGTCAATAAAACTTTGTTTTTGTATGTAAATGTGTTTTTTTTCTCCAATTAGGGGTAAAAAACGCATGCGCTTCTATGCGCTAAAAAAGCACACCCATTCACTTGCATTGATGTGCGCTTTCCAGCTCAACGCACAGAAATGCATGCAACCCTACGTTTCTGTAACGCTGCTCAGCGCAGCGCATAGATGTGAACCAGCTACATTTAGTTACATGGGAAAGTAAATACCTTGCTGACCACACAGGGCAGTGCGCTGTAAAAAGCGCACAGAAACGGCCCTGATGTGAACGAGGCCTTAGTCGTAGTTCAACAGTGATAAAACTGCTTCTGTACACAAACCCTAATGCTAGTGCACACCTTTATTATATTCCAACAGGGAGTTGCTATACCCATCTCTGTGGGTTGATAGACCAAAGTCCATGTTCATCTGTCCACCCTTTTTTTTTTTTTTTTTTTTTTTTATAAAACTTTTGTGGCTCATGCTTTTGCGTTCACGGCTTATAATCTGGCCCCTGTCTGTGAAGCTGCATACAGATGCTAGGTTTTTAATCACCTGATGATTGATTAAAATTGTCTTAGATAAAAATCATTCATCAGTACGTGTCCTCTCACATTGCTGACAACATTGTTAGTGATCCACAATGCCACGTCATCAATAGTGACCGGACTACTGTTATTACACTTTTGTTGTCCCTGCAGGACTGTGCCTCTTTCTTATCCTCCCTTAGGGCCCTTTTCCACTAAAGCGATTGTGATTGCTGAATCGCAAAATCGCAAATCGCTAGTGATTTTTAAATCGCTAGAGTTGTTACTTTATCATAGAAATCACGAGAAGTATTTTCCACTACAGTGATTCGATTTGGAAATCGCTAATCGCAAATCGCAATCGCTTGCTGGAGTGATTTTTACAATGATAATGCAATGCAAAAATCGCAATCGCATAACAGAATTAATGAAAAATCGCAATCGCTGGCGTTTGTGATTTGCGATTGCTAGTGGAAAGGGCCCTTAATGGTGGGCATACACGGTGTGTTTCTTTCTTATCAATCGAGCCGCTGATGGGCTCGATTGATATTATCCGACCGGTTCGATCACGAATGGATCGATTCCCCGCTCAATTCCTGCCCGCGGACAATGGCAGAGAATTGAGCGGAAGATAAGCAGCGCCGGCGGGGAAGAGTGGTAATCGATTCAGGCGCACGAGCGGGCACGCGGCGGGAGTCGATCGGGCGGCTAATCGAGCCACCGGATCGCACCGTGTATGCCCACCATAACTCTCCATTGAACAGAAACAAATGCTTTACCTCAGTTTTTCCTAAATCCATGATTATAGTTTTGGGCTTGACAGCTATTATTCATCAGTATAGCCTTTAGTGCTGGTAAATTTATAGAGAGGTTCTTTCAAGGCAGTCAAATATCTGACTACCTATTGCTGAGGATCCAGTTAAAACTCTTAAAGGACAACTGTAAGGAAAGGGATATGGAGGCTGCCATGTGTATTTCTTTTTAAACAAAACCAGTTGCCTGGCTGTTCTGCTAATCCTCTACCTCTAAGGGCTTGTTTCCACTGTAGCGGTGCGGAATCGCCTGGATTCCACCGCTGAAGAAATCGCATGCGGCTGCGTTTCCGCATGCAGATTTACCTGCGATTTCGCACGGCAAGGAGCCATGCGAATTTAACCATGTCACTGCCTGTGTTAAGTTCCATTGGCTTTCATGCGAAATCGCATGCGAAATCGCGGGGAAATCCGCATGACAAAGCCGCATGCGATTTCCCTATTGAATACATTAGCGGCGATTCGCCCGCATTCCTGCCGCACCCTGTCGTGCAGATTTTCCCCGCACCGAAAACCGCCGCCGCACACGTGGAAACAGCCCCATCCACTAACATTAAGTATTCGCTATAGTGGAAACGAGCCCTAATACTTTCAGCCATAGACCCTGAACAAGCATGCAGCTGATTAGGTGTTTCTGACACTATTGCCAGATCTGACAAGATTAGCTGCATGCTTGTTTCTGGTGGGGTTCAGACACTACTGCAGCCAAATAGACCATCAGGGCTGCCAGGCAACTGGTATTGTTTAAAAGGAAATAAATATGGCAGCCTTCTTGTTTCAGATGTCCTTTAACCCTTGTATTTCTGTATTGTGTGCTAGAATTGGACATAATGGTAGTCACTGGTAATGTTGGGAATGCTTTATATGTTCACTTAAAAACTTAGTTAAATTCCATCTTGGTCGAGAAATAAGTAATTCCATCAGATCAGATTTACATTCCATTTCATGCTAGTGATTCAGTTTTAGGTGTGGAAAAACAGTTGTATTTGGTCCTGCCAATAAAGTTTTATTGGATTGGTTCCTCGTCTCTGCATTTATTTATTGCAGGTAGGCAAAGCTAAACAGCGCTGTCTGCGGGGAAAACTAGTGCAACACAGTGTGCAGATTTCACATTAGAAAATAAATGTGTGGCTGATGCTGTGGAAAAACTCGCTCACACTGTGTGTGTTTTCTGCCTGTGAACCTTGTTGCATTGTGAGAAATAACAGCTGTATCCAACTGCCAAGCAAGCAACAGCATCCTCTGTGCATAGAACTTTCAGTAATGAACATTCTTCACAGATCATCTGGCAGAACTAAAGAGGTCACCACCAGTGATACATTTCAGAATGTAAATTGGAGAGGAGAATCATTTTACGTTGGGCATATACTGACTAAGTGATTTATAAGTGAATATTGGGAAAACACAAGCAATTTTATTATTTTCAATACAGTTCCTCTTTAAAGAGACACTGAAGCGAAAAAAAAAATGATGATATTATGATTTGTATGTGTAGTACAGCTAAGAAATAAAACATTAAGATCAGATACATCAGTGTAATTGTTTCCAGTGCAGGAAGAGTTGAGAAACTCCAGTTGTTATCTCTATGCAAACAAGCCATTAAGCTCTCCGACTAAGTTAGTCCTGGAGAGGGCTGTTATCTGACTTTTATTATCTCAACTGTTCCTTAACTATTTACTTTTTCTCTGCTAGAGGAGAGGTCATTACTTCACAGACTGCTCTGAAAGACTCATTTTGAATGCCGAGTGTTGTGAAATGTGCACATATTATAGAATGATGCAATGTTAGAAAAAACACTATATACTTGAAAATAAAAGTATGAGAATATTTTCTTTGCTGCTAATCTTCTAGTAATTATTCATAGTACACAACCAATTCACTATATCATATATATTTTTTCGCTTCAGTGTCTCTTTAAAGTAGATACAGTAATGCTCTGGCTTAGAATGAAACCAGCCTCAGATTTTCTACCTGTTTCCCTCTCCTGCATAACGTCAATAAAGCATTGTTGAGATAGAGAACAGACCTAAACCACATTTTCTATGGTTCAAAATTGCCTTTAAATGATATCCACAAAACGTAGCTAAACAATGTGTATGGGAGTTTTCTTTGTTTCCTCCAATTCCTTACAAAACACTCCCAACTGATTGTTTAATTATAAAGCACTCTTCAAAAAGTCATTGAGTAAGCACATATCATAACGAGAAGAATTTAGACGAAATGAAGCACTCAAATGTTAATATAGAAATGAATTGCTGCGACTTGCTTGATTCTGGCACTTTTGAAATATGAATCGGGATAAGGGCACTAGTAAAGGAATTTACACATTTAATATTTCATGGTAGAATGAAAAAAATTTCCAATAATGGACTAATTTATTTTACTCTTGCCTGACAGTGCTGTCCTATTTCTGTGACGGGGGTTACATCTCAGTGTGGTGTTCTGAGGAAGTGGAGCAGACAATGGCAGGTTTTTTGATGTCTGCTACAGTGTACGCGGTGGTGCAGGATAGATTATATAATGTAATATAAGGAAGAGCACATTATTTATAGCTGAAAACTGACAGTTTTATAGGAGTATATTATATTTTTATATACTTTGCCTCAAAATGTTCTTTGGTGTGCTTTGATGAATTTTTGTAAGAATATTGAATAAAAGTTAGAGCACCTGACATGTGGGTAAAATAAATTGTCTCTTGTTATGAACTATAAATCACAGAATTAAACATTGATTTACTCACCTGCTCACTATTAACCTTTGTATACAGCTGAAATCCCTGCCATTGTGTAAAGAAAAAAAAAAAAAAAAACTTTAGTGGAAGTGCTCCTGAGAGATATAAGTTCATTAACCAGTCCCTAGCTGTGCGGTGTGGGCCACCCCAAGCTCTGTGGCCTAATTGTGCAAGATACCTCCTCGAGATGAAAAATCTTGGGTGTTAAGGCCATGATCATAAAACCGGCGGCGAGCCACTCCACAAAGCTGGGGTCTACACATGCCGAGAGTTACTGAAAAGCTGGGGTGTACTTTGTAGAACGCTATAAACTGTAGCAAAGTATGAGCAACACAGGAGACATGAACCGCATATATTGGGGCACGGGGACTAAGTATATTGTGTGTGTGGCTCTGCACACTGCTGGTCAAACCTACTTTTTTCACTTCATAGTTACAGCTACTTGGAGAGGAGGCTGCGGAGACTACTACCTATAAAAACAGCAGTGTTGTAGAAAATGGGTTAGTATTTATATAGCACCAACATCTTCCGCAACGCTGTCCAGAGTATATTGTCTTGTCACATAACTGTCCCTCTGAGGGGCTCACAGTCTAGTACCTACCATAGTCATATGTGTAGATCATGTAGTGCATGTATCATAGTCTAAGGCCAATTTAGGGGGAAGGCAATTCACTTATCTGTATGTTTTTGGGATGTGGGAGGAAACTGGTGTGCCCGGAGGAAAATCATACAGACACGGGGAGAACATACAAACTCCTTGCACATGGTGCCCTGGCTGGGATTCAAACCAGGGACCCAGTGCTGCAAGGCAAAAGAGGTAACCACTACGCCACCGTACTGCCCAGTGGGCGTTAATGAAGTTTATTTCCCTGGTCTACCACCTTGTACTGCTGAGGCTGCATTTCCACTTGTGCGGTGAGAATCGTCACGGGAAAAATTTGCATGCGGATGCGAATTTCGCATGCGAGTTTATGCGAATTTTCATGCAAATTCGCATGGATGACGATGTATGCGAATTTAACCATGGCAGTGCTGGTGTGATTTTCTATTGTTTCTATGCGAATTCGCATTCGAATTCGCATGTAAATTTGCATACCCAAACCGCATGCGAGTTTCCTATTAAATACATTGTATGCGATTCGCATAGCGGTATGCGAATTCTGATGGCTCTGCCGTGTGAATTTTTTCTGCACAGAAAAACGCAAAGGAATCCTGACAAGTGGAAACAGTCCCATTCACTTGTATTGCTATGCGAATTCGCATGCGAAAAACAATGCGAATTCGCGATAATGGAAATGGGTCCTTACGATAAACCAGCAGTAACTTGATCTAATACAGCTTACTCTAGCGCTAGCATTACCCTACTTGATGCAGTGCTAGGCTATGAAGCTGAAGCTGCAGCACCATAGCACTTCTAGGTTGTTCTAAGTGGAAATGACAATGTCCTTTCCCAATAATAATAATAATAGCAGTATTTGTATAGCGACTTTCTCCTGTCGGACTCAAAGCGCTTGTGAGGCAGCCACTAGAGCGCACTCAGTAGGCAGTAGCAGTGTTAAGGAGTCTTGCCCAAGAAACTCCTTACTGAATAGGTGCTGGCTTACTGAACAGGCAGAGCCGAGATTTGAACCTAGGTCTCCTGTGTCAGAGGCAGAGCCCTTAACCATTACACTCCCCAGCCCAATCAATGCTCAATTGATAAAACGATTGAACTTCCAATGAGGGATTTCATTTTTCTATAGCTTTTTGTTAGCTTTCATTTTTTTGAGGTCTAGTCTGATTTCTAAATAAAATAAAGATATTGTGCTGTGTGTGGATACCTTTAGGCTGTACAGTACAGGAGATGGGCTGCACACTCCGCGGGTCTGCAGACTCCTTTTCCCTTCTATTTCTAAATATTGCTGATCGCATTTTAGATGAAGTAATCATTATTTTCTTCCAGTGAAACTTTGACCATTTTGACATTGCAGCAGTCCTTTCCATGCAATATTCATGGCCTAGGTTTGTGCTGTATAAGTATCTTAGTGTGAAATTAGGACACTTTTTAAGCAAGCAAATGTTATGAAATTTTAATAAGCAGCAAAGTAATTTATTTATTGCTTAACAGCTGTGAGGGATGCACACTGAATAGTGCAAGCCAGTGTGTTTATTTCAGTTGCTGTCTTTTGTTGCTGCACAGTTACCTTGAATCACACTAAACTCTATAGGTTTGCATCTTTTAGAATTGATTTTCTGGAATTAATGGCAAATATTCTCTTACCTTCCCTGCATTTGTCTTTTTACACAGATCAAATCGTGACTGTCAGATTGATCAACATCATAGAAATCAATGTCAATACTGCCGTTTGAAAAAGTGCTTCCGTGTGGGCATGAGGAAAGAAGGTATGAGAAAATACATTATCCCACAATATAGTGAGCGGAGCTCATGCTGCATACGTACTGCATGTCTGTAAACTTTCAGTTTGCTACTTTAATGTTTATAGCAATAGTCCATGCTCAAGGCCAGAAATGGACACTAAAATACAGTGAAAAAAAAAGGTCTGTACAGATCCATCAAACAATAGAACACATTTGATACATATGATAGAGAATAGTGCAATACACCCCCACCCCCATTGGAAACCAAAGTTAAAAAACAAGTACAAGTAGTCCCCAGTTAACGAACGAGATAGGGACTGTAGGTTCGTTCTTAACCTTAATCTGTTCTTAAGTCAGAACACTGTTCCATCTCTGTCTCCTTTACCTCCTCTGTGCATCTAGTGTCCCCCTCTGTGTCACCTCTGCCCTCTGTACCTGCTTATACAAGTTTAAAAACCATTTTGTCTTTGAATTTTTCAAAATCGATTTTCTCAAAAACTACAAGTCCAATTTGAAAAAAATGATTTGGGCTTGTTCCCATGGAAACACAGAATCCATGCCGTTCGTAAGTCAGGGACTACCTGTACAGTACTAAGATCAACATCACATCATGTCCAGTGGCAACAACACCAGCATGGAACTGCAAAATATTCTCAAATAGAGATTAGATATTAACTACATAGAACAAATACCATGATTATAGTTGTCCACTGGCATTAAAGTCAAATAAGACATGCTTAACGCTTATTAGATTCTGGCATAGCGAAATGGGTTAGTGTAGCAGCTAAGTGGAAAGTGGACCAGAGTAATACGGTAAATATGAGCTCGGAGTGAAAACCAGAAATAAGCTTTCTGAGATAATGGGGAACAGCAGCAATCATAAGGTTAATAATTGCAGAGTGGATAGCAGGGGTGTAACTACAAGTGTGGCTACAAAAAACACCTGATCGGGAGTATCTGAGGGAAGGGAAGGTTAGTGGTTGGGAGCCCCCTACACCTCAACGGAGTATGTAATTAGGTCATAGTCAAAGCATCTGATCTGTATGTTCATCTTATTCTTGGGCAGTGACTTAACAACAACAATAACATTTCTATAGCGCTTTTCTTCCATAGGACTCAAAGCACTTGGGCTCTCAGATTCAGTAATTGGTACTTAAAGTATTTAGGTGGCCATGCATCTAGCGATTTTCTGGCCCAATCAAACAACTGATTAGCTCATTGTATTGAATGGCGAGAGAATGGAGTGTGTTCCAGTATGTGCGATTATCAATAATTAACCGATATCTGGGGGAATCACATGGATTTGTCGATTGAGCAGGATGGAAGATATCAGGCGACTGTAAAAGAATCGGCTACTGTTCACATGATTTAGATTGACAAGGAATCGATTCTTGGATTCAGAGCATGGAGGCACAACATTGTTCAGATCAATTAGTAAAGGTGGGTTGCATAGGCTGTCGCTTGTAGTATTGTGGGCCACTAGTTCATTGACTTTCGATCAACCACACTGTTGTTGATCGTCCCATAAAGCCAATCACTTAATCGCTTCATGCAAAATCGCTCAATGTCGCCCGACAGATCAGGCCCCGATCCCTTGGGCAACATTGCAGGGCCAGGACTGCAGATGTGTCGCTCTTGCAAGTGAGCAATGTGCTTTGTTCTCTACAGGGGGAGGGAGGTGGTGGAGCGGGAGTGACATTGCATGGCAGGCTGGGGGTAAGAGGGAAGGTTAATGCTATTAGCTGTGGCTTGTCAGAATGGATCCACCAGGATGGATTGCTGGCCAAGTGGTCAAGGAGCATGGAGGCTGCCATAAATAAACTGGATTCTTGGTAGTTATCAGACATCTCGGCTGCATTTCAACTGGTGTGTCTGCAGGCCTTCAGTAAGGGGTCCTAAGACCTCCCCCAAACATTAGTCTTTTCTGTTCACCAATAGATATTAGACAAGATTTAAGAAAGAAATCACTGTTGCAGTTAGCTTTGTAATACATGTGACAGTACTAAGTACTTACAGTGAACCTCAAAGGGAAGGTCCGAGCACAATAAAAAAAAAAAACCACTTACCTGGGGCTTCCTCCAGCCCCTGCCAGCCGTCCTATGCCCTCGCCGCAGCTCCGGCGCACAGTGTGTTGCTATCTATAGCAGGCAAATTTTAACCACCCTGGCGTTACAGTAAAATCACCAGGGTGGCGTGCAAACAGTTTTTTTTCAATTTTTTTTTCCTGAATCATTGTAGCTAACTTTCAGTTAGCTGCATGATTCACCACTAGAGGGCGCATCTGCCCATCTAGTTCGATCGCCGCCGGCTTTTACAGCATGCAGAAAATCCCGTTGTAAATGGGATTTTCTGCTTGGCTTCCCTCGTCGCCATGACGACGATCGGGATGACGTCATCGACGTCATGGCAGCGGGGGGTGTCCGATCCAGCCCCATAGCGCAGCCTGGCACTGATTGGCCAGGCTGTGCAAGGGGTCGGGGTGGGGGGGGGGGCTCCGAATCGCCGCGGAGCGGCAGCGATCGGCGTGTATGAAAAAAAAATTAGCAAACTCGGCCCACAGCTCGTCATTACCGCTAAGGTGGTTTTTAATAGTTATTTTTGCAGTTGAGATAACTATGGTGTTCCGATATGCAGATATATTGCAGTTCCCCTCAGACGCAGCTGTCTTCATTAACTTGTATGACTGGTTCTAGCTGTTTGCTGAGTGTACAAGTTTATATGTACAGAGGGGAAGAGTATGGAAATAGGGGCTCCCTTTAACTTGCCTGCTTAAAAAATAGCCTATGCGTAAGGTTTTCAGTTCTATTTTATAGATCAGATCCCCCACAATGTGTAGCCATAGCTTTCTGCTATCTCCATAGATACAATGGCTGTCCAGTCTGCATGGCAATGACTGGATTGAGAGTCCATAATCTCACATCAGTGGGCAGCTTGGAATTGATTGGAAAATCTGCTACCTCTAGAAAAATAATCAACAATAATCAACATCTCTATGTACGTTCAATTGAGTTTACTGTAGGGCAGAACAGTACAGGATGAACTGTGATTGAATGTAATACTTAAAGCCCCCTATACACCAAACAGGTTTATTTTTCAATTGATTGTATTAAAAACATTGGGTTAAGAAAACCTCTAAAATGAATTAGGTCATCAACTAAAGTATTTATAATCCAACAGAATATTGGTCAAAATTAATTGCTAGGACACAATATTTATCAATCATGTTATAATTGTTTAAAAATGGTACATTATCTAAGGAGTGGAAATAGGATAGAATGGCTAGAAAGGCAATAACAGATCAGTTATTGAAAGTTTTTTTTATTTGATTTGTCTTATATTTGGAAACAATGTCTTCATTTAATTTGATCATTTTAAAATTGTTGATTAGATAGGATGATGGTTATTGTTTTCAGACTTGTTCATATATGCAGCTAGTTCTATTTCTGGTAAATGTGCTGGTAATGGCTGACGATCTGCTTCTGTAATGCAAAAACTCACTCCACTGACGTATGTTGTTTAGCACTGGCTAGTTCTAGCAAGTGTTTGTGTACTGTACATGTAAGAACCTCTGTCCTTCAATACACAGGCATATACTGGCATTGTGGAGCATTGCTTGACCAGATGAAACTAGTAACATAAACACATTATGGTTGTATTTGTTGACCTATTAACTGACATCAGTAGAAAGATAGTTGGCATGTTAATCTTTTAACAGGGTGGTGAAGGAAAGGGTTAAGCGGTGAATATGGATAAAGAGCCAGGGGCAGGGAGTGTGAGTAAAGGACAGGTGACAACCAGCAACAGCACGTTTATCACATGACATATGACCTCCTTGCAGATAAAGGTCATAGCTGTGAATCACATGCGATTATGAATGTGCACGGCAGAACTGCTGCCTGTAGAGAGGTTAAAGATAACTTGCTACAAGACCGGGAATTGTCTATTTTCTAACAAGATTTAATTATGTGTAAGAAACAAGAAGTGCATTAGTGCTGGTCAAATGTTTTTTCTTGTGTATTTAGATGTCAAAAGTCGAGTAGTCCTATTGCTGGGTTTTACTAGGGATTGTGTAGTAGTAGCATTGTTTGCTTGTTTTTGTTTTTTTCTTTTTTGATTTTGTTGAAAGTGGACCTGAACTCTTGCACAGGACAGCATGAAAACCGAGAAATGCATCCTGTATGTATGTCTGTAGAGAGTTTAGGCTGTCTAATTATCCCAGATCTGCGTCTAATTGTAATTTGATCTCTCCCCTGTGTCAGCTGACTGTCATGGCAGATAAGCTCATTTGAAAGCACAGGATGTTAACAATGTGTCTGCTACCATAAGCAGGAAGTAGAAACGGTGCAGATTTATTGTGAAATTTTGTATCAGCTGTGACAAAGAAATGTTTTTCTTTAAAGCTTATTACGTTGCTGTGCATCTTTTAGAGCAGAGAAGAAGTTCTGAGCTCAGGTCCGCTTTTATTAAATGCAGACCCAATTCTGATTGGCAGTCTACATGGAATATGCCGATAGAGAGAGAGAAAGCAACAATGCACAATTTGGTTGCGATGTTGAGGATGGCTTTTAATATGCACTGTACAGTCACTGTAAACTGTGGACAAAGCAACATTATATTTGATCCATATAAAATGGACAAGACCCTCTGTGATAAAGGAATAGTTAAATGACAACTAAGGGATTTATTCTGTGACTGTAACATATTTTCACATACATAGGAGGTGCATCACAAAACTGCTATTGTTGTTTTTGTGTGTATTGACCTATATTATGTCATTTCCTTTCATATTGTTTCTGATGGGCATACGTATCATTCTGCTTCCTTGTCCCTACCTACAGCTCTGAACCTTTGCTCAGTTTAGGGAATCTTATCTTTGGCTTTTCCTTCCATTCCTCTTTGTCTTTTCTTTGCTGCTTCCCTTAATTCTGCTCATCTTTTGATCAGCTTAAACCTCTGTGCCCTTTTCCCTGCTTGAGTGAATCCTAAGCGCCTATTCAGGCATCAGAAAGTAAATAAAAGCTCTTTCTTTCCCCCTCACCTCCCTCTTTCTGCTGTTACTTCCTCAGTTCAGCACATTCCAGCCAGGGCTCAGCAAACATGGAGTGAACCAAGTACAATGCTGGGGGGAGTTGTGATGACCTGAATGCATATAAAAGATAGAAGGGGGGACACATCTACTCAGAGACTGAGGGGAGGGGGCAACAGAGGGCTTCCAGCATGCTTGTACAGTAGCATATATTGCATACGATGCCCTATGTCTATCAGAAAAGAAAACATGCCTTACTAGTATGCTCAGTAAAATTATCTGTATACAACATGACATGTTGGATTATATTTTCTGACCAGAGAGAACTAGATTGTGTCTTGTGTGAAAATGCAGTAGCACAGCATTGCTACTGAATCAGCTGGCTACGTCCACAGAAAATTTATAATGCACGGAGCCTAGTGCATGTATGTTGTAAACACAAATGTTTGAAAGCATAAATGTCATCTTTGCGGCCATTTTCATAACCAAAACGGGGAAAGAATCTGCGTTGTATGTATTTGGTACTGGAGTAGAGCACATTGGCAGCTTCAGTTCAGAAAAAAGGATGAGATAGTTAACCGTGTATGACGGGTTCATAGATCAGCTCTGCTTTTATCTGCACAGAGGAAAGGGTAGAATGGGTCAGCTTGTATGTGTGCAGGGGGAAGGGGGGGGGGGAAGAGACAGATCAGCACAGCTTCTGTGTGTGTATAGAAAGGAGGGGAGAGGTCAGTGTCTCTAAACTCGCCATTGAATGGAATGGAGCATATTCTATTGTGTTTGCATGTGTTTATGATAAAGAAACACCGCTTGTATTCATTCTTAGACTGCCTAGAAGCACTGTACTGCTGATGGGAGAGCATCACAGGCTGTATACATGAGAAAAAGCAGTGCGATTATAGAAACTATTCTTTATTCTGATATCTAAAAGGAAGGCATAAAAGACATCTGTCTTTTTAATCTGCAGAAAGACAAGGGGGTATAAGGTCAGTTTTCTGAATAGCTGATCAGAGAGGTGAAGGCCACAGCTGAGACTCATGAAATTGTCCTTTGCTTCCTATGTGAACTAATATATTAAGACATTTTAATTATATTGGGGTTTTCTAATTGGAAAAAGCCCTAGGTTGGCAGATGTTGTTGTGATTGGTAAGTATGAGTAAAGAATTAAGATATTATCTGACAGCCTAAAAAAAAATATGAAGAAATTTTGCTAGTCTGAGTGTTGACGTTGTTTTCTTGGCTGTTAGTATGTTTGGTATATATGTTACGGCCAGAACCCGAAGTTTGGCCACTTCTAGTTCTGGCCGGCCACTTCGGGTTCTGGCCGGCCAATGTGCGAAGTGGCCGCTGCGCTCCGGCCAATGTGAGGAATGGAATGATTAATGTAACATAAATGTATCTTCTGGCCTCAGCGCAGCGGCCAAATGTATCGCAACCTAGTTAATTTAATGACATTAAGCCGGCGGCAATGAAACAGATGAAGCCGCCGGCTTTTGCTCTGCCTCTCTCTCCTTCTCTTACTATGGGCAGCCGGTGGGGACACACGGAGAGAGAGGCAGAGCAAAAGCCGGCGGCTTCATCTGTTTCATTGCCGCCGGCTTAATGTCATTAAATTAACTAGGTTGCGATACATTTGGCCGCTGCGCTGCGGCCAGAAGATACATTCATGTTACATGAATCCTTCCATTCCTCACATTGGCTGCAGCGGCCACTTTGCACATTGGCCGGCCAGAACCCGAAGTGGCCAAACTTCGGGTTCTGGCCGTATCATATACATGTTTATGCCAAGAATGTAGGATGTGTATGGCAGCCCCAGTGTATAACCTAGATAACCTAGGTTCTAGCAACACGTCTGTACAGAATTCAGCCCCGAATAGTTGTCCAAGAGATCAAGCCCAATCCTTGTAGATGACAGTAATTGTGCGTATGTACACACCTTAACCATAAACTAGGCAGTCCTGACTAGGGGTTTTAACCCTTTCCCTGCCAGCTAACTTATCCTAAACGCAAGCATCTACTGCCAAGCAGTTTTTAGACATTTTGCACTCATTAGGTTTACTTAGGATTTTGACAAGAAAACCTACATGAAATAGAACATATTATATTGTTTTTTCCATAATGAATTGGGCTTGAACACTGAAACAAAATGTTGTACTTTTTCTGGAGATATAACACAATTTTCGAGTGAAATATGTTTTTAAAAAAAGGGGAAATAAAAAAAAAAAATATTTTTCTGTTTTTTTTTTTATTTTTATTTTTTATTGGATTTACTGATGAAAATGTTACTGCTGAATCCAATGATACCAGATATGTATTGGTATCCCACATATAGGTAGCCTGGAATAGGTGTGCCAATACAGGTGGCCAGATATAGGTGCAGCCAGTATAGGTAGCCAGGAATAGGTGCCCCAGTATAGGTAGCAGGTATAGGTTCCCCAATATAGGTAGTAGGTATAGGTTCCCACAGTATAGCTAGCAGGTATAGTTGTCCCGCATAGGTAGTAGGTATAGGAGCCCCCAGTATAGGTAGCAGGTATAGGTGCCACTGCGAGAGGTGGGCTGACATCATCCTCCCTCCACATGGGCCCCCCTCCTGTGGCCCCCCCCTGAATAGCTGCAGCAGTGGTGAGGTGTTTAATTACTCACCCGATCGCTGGCTCCATGTGGTGTCCCCTCCGGTGGCAGGCTTCTCTCTCCTCTCCCGATCTCTGTATGAGGCGTAGTAATCACGCATCATACGGGAAGTAGAGAAGAGACGGCTGCCGTTGGGGCACATGGGCATGGAGCAAGCGATCGGGTGAGTAACTACACTCTGGCTGCTCCAGCACTCCAGGGAGGCAGAGGAGGGGGGCCCATGTATTCTGAACACCTCTGGGACTTTGTACAGCCAGCTAACCTTACAAACAGCTGTCAGGTTGGTAAAACTGCATAGTATAGCTGTATAGCGATGCCACCAGTGTGACTTTATTAAAGAGAGTCTGAAGCCATTTAAAATGCCTGTTTTTATCTAGCAGGCAGCTTCAGCATTATAATCCAAACTGATTCGCAGTGGGGATGCGGCAGAACGAGGACCTAATACCCCCAAAATCCCGGGGGGGGGGGGGGAATTTGGGGCTCCTTCCAGGTAGAGGCAGAGCTTTGTGCAGTAGCTCTGCCTCTCCAGTTAATATCAGTCGATCTCTGCCTATCCCCTCCCCTCTGTCTTCTTTCACTGAGAAGGGGGGTGATTGGCGGAGATTGACTGGACTGGAGGCATAGCTTTGCTGCTCTGCCTCACCTGGGCAGCAAAATCCATGACCTGGAAAGTCGTGAAATTTTGCCCCGGGATTTCATGGGGACAAAGACCTCATTCTGCCACGTCCCCATGGCGAATAATTTTTTATTGTAATGCTGAAGCAGCCTTCTGTATAAAAAA